>NW_010147846.1:70712-110726 GCF_000699245.1 Pterocles gutturalis | reverse complement strand
TTGGATTCTTTAGATAATTTACCTAAATGTCTCCAGTAGCCTCTGTAAAAACACAGGATACTGGCCTAAGTAGATCTTTGCTTGTTGGCTAGTTTGGAAGTTCTGAAGAAAGGCAGTATGACATGAATTAAAGAAATTCAGCTCTTTATCTGCACAGATTTCAAAAACACTTTTCAAACTTCAAGTACTGTACATACTTGATAGGCAAATCTTTAGCTACTATAAAATCTTCATGAACTCTCAGAAGCAAAGGAATTAAATGGAAAGGAAATAAACATCCAGTTTTAAGAAATGATAGCTCACTTACAGAAGAGCTGAGAGGTGGTTCTTCCTCCTCTCATGTCCCTTTCCTCATACGCTCCTATTCCCCACCTTGTGCTGATTTATCAGATCATGGGTTGATTAAATTCTCTGTACCTGCATATTTCTTTCCTAGTTTAATTAAGTGAATTAAACTCAAGAGACAGTCTAGGGCATGCACAGAGAGAGGAGGGGTCACGGAGCAAGACCCATTTTGATGGCAGAGTTTTGTTTGGTCAGTTATGCTGCTCATGGAACTGCAGCCTTATAGCCCATAGTGTCCTCTCACATGGAAAACACCCTTCACTACTTCCTGCCACTTGGAAAACACAGTATCACTGTAGTTTCACACACACAGCCCACCTCCCAGACAGCCCACACTTTTCTAAGGGTACTGTTCCAAGAAAATACTCAGAAAACCCCATCTCCAGTTTGAACTAGCTTTTACTCCACATCCAGTGTGGTTTCAATGAAAATATAATCAAAATTGTGATCACATCTCACAAATTTGGCCCTTCCAAGGAAAAATCAACAGAAAATGAGATAATGAAAAACATCAATTGATGCTTAAATCATACCAAATAATCCTTCCGTCAAACATTGTTAAGACTATTCAATCTGCTAGGCTAAAGTCTTCACCCCTCACATTTACTCACATAAACAAGAAACAACATCTTTCTTTCTTCCAGCTTACTACCTATGTACCTGCATACCAGAGCGCAGTGACGTACAAAGCAAGGAATGAATGGTAATGCATGCTACAGTGACTATGACTTCTGGAAGGGCTGCAGTGACTTCTGATACTGCGAAAAAAATAACCAAACAAGTGCTCTCAGATAATTGGTCACGGTTTCACAGATTCTCAGGTAGAGCCTGATTCACATCCCGTGTAAATTAGCAACACCACAATTTAAAACTAGTGGAACCACTAATAATAATAGCAGAAGTAATGGAAATCTTCTTTTCACTTGCAACTGGAATTACTGAATATTAAGTTGAATATGTAGAAAATGTTGAGCTACCAATGAAAAGCAAAGGGTAAAATGAGAAGTAAAAACAGGTTGGAAGACTCTTTTAGAAAGCAAAGTAAAACTAACGTTACATTATGAGAAAAAAAACTTGTCAAAATTTTGTTTCCTGTTGCAGTTTTTACATTAATGTTTATAACATACCTGTTACCTGTTTCTTCAACTTTTCAATTTCTTCTTTCAAACTTTTAATTTCTAAATCTTTGCTTGCTGTTATTGGGCCATCCACTGTTGAATACTGCAGAGCCTGGACTGTCTGGGTGGACTCTAGAAAAAGGTGGAAGAAAGAGGGACAAATTACACACCTGACATCTGAGCAGGTCAAAAAGATATCACTGATAAATTAAGACATGCTAAAAAGCCTCTCCATGAGGATTCCACAATTTGTAACTTCCAACTACTAAGTGCTAATTTTCCAGTAATTGTCAGCTAGACAAACTAAGTTCTTAGAAGTTTTAAGAATGAAATCTTTATGCCCTAGTAGCCAAGTCAAGGTGTGAACAAAGTTAGTAAGTTATAAGAAGTTGCATACATGGGATATTTCAGGCACAAAGAGTAAGAGAAGTCTAATTTGTCAACAGAAATAATAAAGAGAATTCTTTTCTGCTAGAAAGCATTCCAGGAGATATATTTATTTTTTCTCCGTAGTATAAACCATACGTGATGAAGCTGCAAGCTAACCTAAGTTTAAAAAGTGATGGAATTAATTTTTTTAATGACTATACCTTGCAGTTTTCTACTAAGTTCAAGCTTTTCCTGTTCTAGACGTCTTATTCTCCTCTCATAAGCTTCTGTTGCTAAACTATCCTCCAAAGTTCTTTGAATGCTGGCATCAAGATCCATGGAGGGCGGTCCAGCTGTCAGTCTTAGACAGCTGCGGTCTGAAAGCACACTGGGAGAAAAAAATTAAACAGCATTGGATTTTACAACAGGCTGTGTTTAAAATAATTTTTAAAACCCAATATAAACCAATAAATTGTTGTTTAAACTGTCAATTACTATGTAATTTATTATACAGTCAAATAATACCTTGTTACTGTGTGCTCATTAAAAACTGAATTGATTTTTACCTAGCATAACTTTGTTACATAAAATTGAATGAAGTCCTGATTAAAAATGATCCTTATGGACACTCTACATTAGTCAGATAGCATAAAGCAAAAATCTGGATAGTTAGTAAGATTACAGTAACAGTATATTTTAAAATAATTAATCAAATTTCCCAAATATGTTAAAGAAAACAATCACAATAAAAGGTGTGAAATTATCAGATGACAACTAGGGCACGTACATATCAGAAATGCTGTGGCCCTGATTCTGTGGACACTCATGTACACAGACTACTACTTCTGCAAATAATCCTTTTGAGGTCTACAGGACATGTCACATAACCAGTATTAAGCACATATGTTTGCAGAAACATAGGCCTGGTTTTTCAATGGTTGTAACATTATTTATTTTCATAAATTATCAAGAAGCATACATGGAATTCCTTGTTACTGTTTATTTAGCAGCAGAGATGAACATGACAAATACCACATTAATACCAAATATCAATAATTTTTTTTAGCATTTCCATTCAGCCTTACAAGAGTGTCAAAGGACAGAAAATAAACCATTTTTAAAGTCTTAACAAAGCTAAGTTCTTTCTGGTTCCACACAGCTAGTCTTAACCTTGTCACATGCAGTTAACTTCACACATTGTCTGAAAACCACCTTCCTCAACACAACTCCCTCCAACACAGGTGCTGACCATTAAATTCATGTAACTTTACCTGCAGAGAGCTCATTCTTTTGGGCAGACAGCATTTTAGATTATGGCCTATAATTTCCTCAATAAACCACATTTTTTGGTATCTGTTTGCAGTTGGCTTCAGAGACAGAAACTTAAGATATTATGTAACTATCCTACAGACAATTTTTGAACTCTTAACTTACCAGCTACTTGTATATGTGAAACCCACAAATGGTAAATGATGGCCAGAAAATGCAGTGTGTGATGGTGGAGGCATTGTTTCCTAGAAAAAGAATAGGACAGTTAAGTAATATCCTACTGTACTTAAGATTTTTGAGTTTAACCATATGTGAAGTGTTACTGACAATACCATATTAAGGATGACTGTACATATAGGTATTTACAGCACAGGTATGAAACGGCATCACCTAAATCTATTTATAATAGCATGCAATATACAAAAACACAGCACGATGGCATAAAAATGCTTTTCTAATTATATAGGCTATCATTGGAGGAAAGCAGAATATTACACACACTAAAAGCCAATTTATTCCTTCTTTTTTCCAAGAAGCTCTTAGCACACAGAGTATCACCTTTTATTCCCTCATACACTCCTCTCTGCTATTTATCACAGGGCTTCCTGCCTATAGATTTACCAGCCCCACTTCTGAGGAGGGTAGCTTTATTTGGAGAGAACAATAGTCAGACATTTACTAGAAAGAAGTAATACAACAGGGTTTTCTAATCCCATTAGTGCTTTGACTGGCGCTTTCTTCCTTCATTGCTCCTTTTTCCTGTCAGACAAAGAACTACAAGCCAAGACAAATCTTTGAGCTTCTCAGGCTAAAATAATCCTGTTGCTATATTACTTGAACCATTATAAGTTCTAATATTCTTAAACACCCTGTTAAAATTTTCCTGTTTAACCCCATGATGCAAGGTTTATGTTGCTATACTAGAGGTGGCCTTAATGGTCATCAAAAGAAACTCCCTAAGAAGACTATCACACTGAAAGTGCTAAAAGGTTCTAAATTTTAAGAAAAGGTGACACAATGATGTTTTTCAAAGAAAAAAAAAAAAAAAAAAGAAGAAAGGAACCAGTTGTGCATTTTTTTACATGTAAAATTCATCAGGAGAGAACAAGCCAGTATTCAAAAGAAATCCAAAACTACCTCTTCAGTGGTGGTGTCAGCTATATTATACCACAACCTTGCACTTTTAGCAGACAAAAATCTTCACACTGAAAAAAGAGTTCCCAGAAATAAAGCAACACCAATGACACGACTAGACTGTGTAAGTACATTAAGTCTACACTGTTGGGCATTTTGGAAACTAAGATGATGACGAAATTACAAAGCCTTAACTTTCCACTAATCGATAATAAAAATATCAATTATTATACACTATGGTTCGGAAAAGTAAAATTCTTTACTTCTCCTTTATATTTTATTTTCATATTTCATAGATTCAAGTTTCAAAACAGTCTTTACAAATAACTTCAAAAAAGACCAAATGTGTAATTGTGCAATTCTAACAGCCCATATGACAGTTTACAGACACCATACAGGCAAAACAGTGTTGGTTCTAAAATATCACATATATTGATAACAACATAAGATTCTATTAAAGAATTTTGTTTCTTCGCTGATTCTTTGGCTGAGATCAAAATACTTATTTCCTGCTACTTGTGTGAATTCAACTGTACTATCATACTGACAAAATTATAACTGAATCTACGTCTATTATGCCACCTGGACAAAATAAGGTGCAAACAGATATCTGAAGACTGTATAAAAAAGTTTTAAGATAAAAATACTTTATTTGTGAAGGGAGATAGGCAACACCAGATGCAAGTGAGGAAAAACTGAGGAAAAAATGAAAGCATGTTCTAAGCAGCTAGACTGATTTGCTTAATTTGCCTCTATGAAAGGACTCGGAGCTAATGCTCCACACCACATACATCTACCACTGGATTTCATCTAGTCAAAGTGTTTTCCATGTTTTACTGTGCAGTTTGAGGAAAGAGAATGCAAATAATGATCATCCTGCCTATATCCACTCATGTTGCCCTTTGTTTATCTGTAGGTCCAGGAAGCTCAGTGGAACTGAGGTGCACAGGCAGTTCAGAAAACAAAAGTAAAAATGGTGAAAATGCTTCACCTCACACGTAAACAGCAAGTTTCTTTTCATCTTTCATCAAACACCAAAAAACCCACAGTATTTCCAAAGAGAAAACATGAGGCATTCCTCTGGATGCTAAGACCTCTGTCATCTGTAAAAGTTACTGTTCAAAAGCAGAGAAACACTAAGGCTGTTAAAAATCAATAGTCACAAAGTTTTTTAAGCAGAGGCAAAGTAATTTCTTTCTCACTAAGATTGTTCCTGAAGAAATAGCTGCAGCATTTCTCCTGAATTTCACAAAACTCAAGTCAGAAAACAAGCTGGAAAAATTTTAGTGGAAATGAAGTGAATGGAATCTGACAGAGATACAAGCAACTAGAGTAGAGCACTACAAAGCAAAGTATTATGCAAACTTTGTACAAGTCTCAACAATGCTCCGCTAGAAATACTGCATCTTGCAGACTATCTACATGTAAATATATTTATTCTTTATAAGACCTGGACATTAAGAACTTGTTACTGCGAATAACAGATGTATGCTTTAGTTAAACGAGTGTAAAGTTTCAATGAATTTACAAAACTGAACTGTAGCTATCCTTACACTTCTATTTTTGGAGGAACAGCCTATGAAGTATGAATGTATTCCCCCAACAGTTCTTCAAAGCAGCACTTTGTTGTTTATGCAGAACACAGTGAACACATTGAAATAAAGTGCCATTTACACATATTTTGTTGTAAAGTATACTAAAAAAGCAGATTTGTCAAAATGTTAATTCTGTACTTACAGAATTTTTTAAGCAATCATCATCCACATCAAAGTTTGATGTATCGGTGGGGCTGCTGACTTCGGGGATGTAAGGTGCCTCACAGTTTCTAATGTTGTCCCAATCAATCCCAGCAAAAAATGGATGGTTCTTAAAGTCTTCTATCCCGTTTTGTCCAAGTCGATGCTCTCTGCTACAAATGAGCCTTCGGATGAGGTCCTTTGCACTTTCAGAGACATCTGTCACTTGAGCAGGAAACTGAAACCTTTCCTTAAAGAATAAAATATGAGAAAATAGTTTATTACCAAGAAAAAGTTGGAAAAATCACAGTTCTTGGTGAAAATTATTATGTAGAAAAAGAAATACTCTGGATCTTAAATATATGCAGTAAGGTTTCTAGGAAAAAGACTTCCCCAAAGGACAGAAACTAATGAATTTTTTTTTCTCCGTTTTCTTCTTTATTTAAATTTCTCTTACACTGTTGAATTCTACAGCTACCTGCATGGGGAAGAACATTTAAGAATCTTCTGCATAAGCCAACCAATGGATCCCGCCAGAAGAAAGCAACGCAAAAGGAGTGATGCAATGCAGCCAAGATTTACTCCAGAGTGAACTAACAGCCATGTTTCCAAATCCAGATTTTTAGTTTTGAACTGCATTATTCTAAAGCAAAGCCATCTGCAATCCATAACCATAAACTTACTATCTGGAAACATATTTTTTTGTTCTACATTTATGAACATTAAAAATGAGTTTTTATGTCCTAATTATATTAAATAAGCCTCCAAGTTACCCTATTACTTATAAAAATTAGCTTAGAAAAAGACAGAAAGAGAAAATGCACTAACTTTGTGGTTCATTATTTTCCCATAGGTCTCCACCAAGGACTCAGCATAAAATGGTGTTTCTCCATAAAGCATTTCATACATGCAAACTCCCAGGGACCACCAGTCACACTCGGGCCCATACTTCCCTTTTCCATCTTCCATGGCCTGCAATATTTCTGGAGAGATGTAGTCTGGTGTTCCAACTGCCACTGAAGATTGGACCTGTAGAAGTTACATTTCCAGGACTAAAATCAACTTCCATTGTTATAGACATTGCTGTTCGTGGCACTGTGTATGTATATACAAATTTAGCCTAGTGTTCTGGTTATACCAATAACAACTAAACATAATAAAAAGGCTTCTAAATTCATAAATAAACACATAAGCATCCAAGGCACTACATTAATAGGCATCCCAATAATACACTTTTGCTCAACTCTTACAAATATTTAATAACAAAAAACAAAACTGTCCCTTCTTAGGCTTAAGGTTGTTATTAAGTAATTACTCAAATACTTTGGAACACTCTGGGACATGATTAACACACTGGAATTACATTCTAGTCACACTTACTATATAGTGTGCAAGTTTAAATATACTGCTAAAATATGACGGTATGTTAATTGCGTCTCATCTGCTTATACTAAAGCTTATATTCTCAAAAAAGATTAGAGCTCAGAGTTCAAAACTGAGAAATTCATAGTTCTTCAACAAATACTTTCTCAGAACTGACAGTGCAGCTTCTCTTTATTTACTAATGAGTTAACTATATGCATTTTAAAAGCTTTTAACAGAGTAAAACCAAGCAAAGTGCAGTCACACTTTGAACTGAGGTTAGTTCCACACCAACACCATTACAATTCTGTTCCATGTGACATAAGGCACCTTTTCTCTTTATTCACACACATTTTAGCAGCTAGCAAAGGACTGAAGAAAAAGTGTTTAGGAATATATCATTCTTTTTAATTTACCGTTCCATCTTCCATCAGTTTCAGACAAGAACCAAAATCTGCTAATCTAATGTGTCCATTCATATCCATCAAAATGTTGTCCGGTTTAATATCCCTGCAAATAAAACACATTTCAGAATTAGGATAAAAATGTATTGCAAAACATATAGTCCAAACATTAACTCTGCAACACCCTTATAATTCAAAACCAGCAACACATCAGCCGATGGAACACAGTCACTCATCATATGATGAAATTTGCACCAAGGACATTTCACGACAGGGGCTGTGGGTCAAATCATATAATGCCTGTTAATGTTAGTAAGAATTGTGTGGTCAAATTCCTCTCACGTCTCACAGATAGGTAGGAGAATCTTACTCACTCTGAACTTTTGTACATAAAAACTTTTAAATCATCTAAAGATTTTTAGTGAAGAACTCTGAAGTGAAAGATATATGCCTATACTGGAGCTGTAAAACAATCTCTAAGTCTTACTATAGAACAAAGGTCAATGAAGCCCTAAAATAATTAACACATTTTTAAATTTAGCGCCTCTCATCAACATTTTTCTCTTGCATGTATGTCAGCTCACTACGTATGTCTGTCATACTTCCGCTGAAATGACCATCATTACACACTGCTGCAGCTCTGCTCGGCCAAATTCTGCAGCTGCCTCATTCAGGTCATGAGACACATGGAAAAATCTTTCTAAGCAGGCAACATAATAAATACTCCTTATTTTGCAAATTTGACTCTTTTTTTGTCTTGTGTTTTAGATAGACCTAAGTATACTGAAATATGGATGAAGTGTATGCCCCCAGGATGCAGCTGACTCGGACTAAAGCATCTATGCTCTCTAAGTTACGAGAGGTACACTCATTGTTCACCTTGCAAACTATGTTCAAATGTTGAAATTCCTTTTCATTATAGTTATTAGAAATATCCATTAAGATACATTTTTAAAATATATGGCATTATGACATTCTTACTCTAACCTTATCTATTATATTTAAAAGATAACTATAACTGTATGAAGTACTATGAATACTTTCTCAGTGAACAGTCATTTGTAAGACGTAAGATCGAATCCCCTAAAACAAACAAAAACCAAGTGAAGCCCTGACTTTGCTCCATTCCCCTAACAACTTATAAATTAATGTCATCAAATGCTTTGCAGACAAATTTCAAAATATGCACAAGCTAAGCTATCCACATTGCACGAGAGCAAGGTTTTGTTGGGGTTTTTTTAATAAAAACTGAGTTATAAACAATATTTACTGAGAATTTATAATGACAAAAAAATTAGAACCTTGAACACCTTCACCAACATTATAGAAGCAATGGCATGAAGGTGTCTCACTGTTATACACTCATATATTCAAACCAATGGTTTTTTTGAAGAAAAGTACTTTCTAAATTTGTTTCACCCAAAGACAAGCAGGCAGTGGCCCATGCTGATACCAAAATTTTAGCCACCTTCCAAACATGCAGAAATATTTACAAAGTAAGAAGCAAACACTACTTAAGAAATCATACTTTCACATGTCGCAACTGAGCGTAAAGACAAGTCTTTACAAAGTAAATCATAAAAACAACCAAGTCCATTCTCTAAATAACGTTCTTCCACTTAATTTTTGCTGACACCGGATATGCCAAAGAACTGCAACCTCCAGACTGAGAGTGTTTTATTTATTTTACATTCATCCACCAAAAACATTCCTTAAACATGTTCCTAAATAAAAACAAACACATGCTATTGAGACCTCTGGAATTACAACTTCAGTTTAAAACACTTTGCAGAAACATGCACCTAAAAATCAAGTTCCTCTTGGAAGCTGGACCTCGTTCAAGCTAAACAAAAACATGAGTCACCCTTGAGGCTCCACTTATCCACGTTCTATCTTTTAATATACTCCCAAGAGAAATAATAATAAGCATCATCCCAACCTCCCCCATTAGATCTCACAAAACAGCAGAAAATATGAAAAAATCTCACTCTGTTGTCAACACTGTGCAAAAACAAACACACAAACAACACTGAAAGCACTCAGAGGAACAAGTATTTCTTGCAAAGCGAAGTTTGTAAGGCTCAGTAATAACTTCATAAGAACAACTTTTATCGTTAAGGAAAAAAAGAAACCACCTTAATGCATACAAATTATTTTCAGCTCTTATAACAGAAAGTATGGGTTATGAACAACTGTTGGGAACTCAACTGAACTACGTTAATAAAAGACAGTTCGAAAGACAAGAATTGCTGGCACCTGCAGAGCAGAGTAGGCTACAAGCAAAGGGAAAGTTAAGAAAATTATGAGCCCCAGAGGGGAACAAGGAAGGGGAGTAACTATTGCCAGTGTAACTGAAGAATTTGAAGGTGGTGATTACGGGGAAAAATAATATGTCATAAACCCCACATCTCTACTGAGCCTGAGTTGTTAGATTCAACTAGAATTATGATTTCTTTCCCAGGTTTTTGTTTTGAATGACATCTAGTGACTAGTGATCAGAACTGATGCTTCTCCTGTTCAAAAAAGAGGATGGTCTTCTCTCTTCACACCCACTCCACATTCCCTGGCTTATCCCAGTTTCTTTACTGTATAAACTTGTTCCCCCTTCCCACACTTCCATCTGGGCTGCAGTTTTATTCCTATCATACCCTGCCTCCTAGACTTGCCTCAGAAGTTGAGATGTCCAACCCTCCACAGCCTATCAACCCAAGTCTCCCTTTCTATTTCCTTCTTTAGCTCTCAGCTTCTTCACTCCCAAGTCCTAGTCTCCCTGCATGTACACATTTAACTGATGTTTTTTTCTCCCATCTCAGTTCTCAGCAGTCAGTATTTCCCCATAATTGCTTCCCAGATTCCCTTCTCATTCCTACTGCCTTCCTATTCCTCTCATCCTTACTATTCTCTTTCCTCATGTCCAATTTTTGTTCTGTTGCACAGGAATCTTCTCTGGCATCAAAAGGGAGAACGCTATTAACAACAGAGAGCCTCCACACTGTCTCCCAAAACTGCAGGGCAAGTCCCTTCATTCTTACAGCTCCGAAACAGTGCAAACCTACAGCAGAAGAAAACTGAAAAGCATTTAGGGATCAAACTCTGCACATGGTTGAAACTTGTAACAACTGGCATATTGGGGGGAAAATTATAACCTGAAAATATCTAGGTGGAGGGCAGAAGAATGAAAACACGTCCATGACTGAAGGAAGAATCTCTCCTGGATTTCACCGGTGTATCCATATCCCAGAGCAGATGAATTTCTCACAGGGCTTGTAAGAATTATTTTATTCATTTAGAATCTATACAGGAAAAAACAATGCATGTTTCCTGATCTTGTTCCTGGAAAGAGATGACACTTAATACTTCAGGCAGATACCAAGGAAGGAAAATTCCAGACTAACTAGCTAAAATCTGGCAAAAGTAATCAGCAAATAACGAAAAGTTATACGGTTTAGTGAATAGACCACTGGGCTGAATCTCTGTAGTTAAGAGTTACTAGATGATTGTGGGCAAACCATTTCAACATCACGCGATGATAACACTGGTGCTCAGACAAGCAACTAATATCATCCGGCTAGAAGGCTATGGAGCACTAATAACGCTGTAATTATCTCACTATAATAAAAGGGCCTGCTCACTTCAAATATGAAATAAAAATTAAGTTTCAAGATGTATAAGCATTTGGAAGCCATTTTATGAACCAGATTAATAGTGGGAACAAGTATTGAATGGGGGAATTGCTCTGACACCCCTGTGCCCTCTGAAGTCCCTGAGTTCTACCAAGTCTCAGACAGTTCCGCCCTACTCTTGAGGCCAGCTTCTGTGCGAAGCCCAATGTGCAATGGGTACAGGTTGCCAGAGTTAGGCTTGGTACAAATGAAGCTAGTACAAGTTCTTCAAATGTACTCCACCGTGAACTAAGGGAAGACGGGTACTTGGCATACCCAAAGAAATACAAACCTTCCTTATATCATTTTTTTTGTAGCATTGACACTTGAGGACATGAACTGAGCAAAGACTGCTGTTCTGCTTTTTTTGAATGAGTGATATACCAGCATCAAAGGAGCTAGAAGTCGGCATCAAATAAACTTCTTTAAAAACAAGTATGTCCATTTAAACCATGACTCCAACACAGAGTACAGGAATGGCTTCTGTTTTTCTGAGCTTCATTGGCCTGGACTGTAGGAGAAAATCAGCACTGCACAGCAGCTTGGATAAAGTGATGGTCTTTGTTTTGCAGACTTTCGTTATTTGCTTCTGCTCATCTGGAGAATGGTATAGGAATAAACAGTCTTTGTGATAACTGGCAACTTCACTTGCACAGAAAATGAGTGTGGAGGCTTATGAAAAAATGTGAAAAATCTTTAATAAATCATTTTTCATAATGTTTCTTGGCTTAATTTGGGGAGCTGTTCTTCAGATTGGCATGTTTACCCAGGTGACTTTACCCACCTCTCTTTAAAACAGTTTACTTTCTCAAGCCATAATTAAAACCCTAACATTTTACATACTAACTGTGTTAACATAAACAACACTCTGAAATAGGACTATGGCAGATACCTGGATTATTGCCATTCATTTTGATTTCTCTGTTAATAAGCCAGAGTAGAATTTCATTTGTTCCGTAAGACTCAAGAAAAAGTATTCCCTCTGAGACATGCTAAATCCATAGCACATTCCAGCTGTAAAACAAACTAAAAAGAATTTTTAATACATGTGAATGTACTTTTTTTTTTCCTGGATTCATTTCTTACACTAAATGAAACTTCAGGAATTGTGAGGTCTTGCATATTGAAATTTGGACTAGACAACCTTCTTAAGTTCCTTCCAACTTGAAATGTTTGATCATCTTATGGTTTCAAAGTATACCTGTTCCTGAGGTTCGTCTCTGCCATTCTTTGAATCATTGAATCAATGTTATTCATTTATCTGCAAGACCACATGGAGTTCCTCAGACCTACA
Organism: Pterocles gutturalis; assembly: GCF_000699245.1. Lineage (NCBI taxonomy): Eukaryota > Metazoa > Chordata > Aves > Pterocliformes > Pteroclidae > Pterocles > Pterocles gutturalis. The sequence continues at coordinate 98,033 of NW_010147846.1, read as the reverse complement.
GCACAAGAAGCAGCAGATTCTAGAAGAATCTTAAGTTAATTTTGCTTCATGGGCAGCCTCATGGAGGCAGGGGACAAACAGAAAGGAAGATACATCAAAAACAGAGTGATATTTAATGTACAAACTGTTAACAGAATGATTAAGCAGCAGTTGTGTCAAACACTACCAAAGATTATGTCAACGGAACAACTCACAGGCCCATGTATTTAAGTTTACGTTATAAAACTCCTACTGGTTTGTTAGCAGGAGGGATCCTTCCTTTTGGTAACTGTACAGTTACGATGCAGTATGTGCTCGTTTTGGTTATTCATTGTATTGTATTTATTATTTTATTCTAAATAAAAATGATCAGGCAGAAATGAAAGGAAAGGCGAGTCCTGCTCTGTAACTAGTATCAAAAAAAGGTGGCCAGATGGTGCAAGGGGGCAACTCTCAATATGCCTGATATGTCCTCATTGGAATAAACATTTTGGATGCTAATGGACTGTCCTCAGGTACATAGTGGAGCTTGTAAAAAAGCAGCAGAACTGAAATGACAATAAAGGGGCTTATGTGGTTCTAAATTCAACAACTGTAATGTGAGCTGAGCCTGAAGAAAAAAAATGGACTTGTCTGAAATAAAACCAGCAATTTGATAGCTGAGCTACCAGTTTATTTTAGCCCACTGGATAAGAAAGGGATAATATAGAGAACAAATTTTTATTTCTAATGTTAACATTAGAAAAGCATAGAAATTAATTAATTTTCCTAAACAGGTCACACACCCCAAGACACGCTGTCCTTGAATAGTACGGAACAAAGTGAACAGCTTACATAAAATTATTTTTCTGTGATATCTTCACATGAACAGTATTTTTTAAAATGCTACCAATGCAAATTAAAATACCAGCAGATGAAAAAAATAAATTAGTTTCAAGTGTAACTGCTGCCACAGAGAAACTGATTCAGACAACTTATTACTAATTGAGGATTTCACAGCATATTATTTTCTCATTATACATGCAAGAACATTCCCCAAAAGTATAAATCAAAAGGTTAAAAGCAGACATCAATGGTTATAATTATCCACTCTTACAACAAGAAATGTTATCCTTTGCCAAGTTACCTACTCTAAAAAAACATTACCAAGATGTTACTGCCAGAATGCCTGGACTTTTATCCAAAATTCCTTCAGATCACAGGATTATCCTTAGTCAGGACAGAAGTTTGGCAAACTGTTTACTTCACTCCCTTCTGTTGTTTCAAGCAGACTCTTCTTCCCCACTCCTGTTCTCCTCACACAGAAATGCAACATCCATGATAAAAAAATTAAGACATTCGGTTCCGGCAGCACTCCAATGAAAGGAGAAAATTTGGTTCCTGTGAAGTTTTTATTAAGGTTTTCAGTGATACCATACTGGCAGCCTGCTTTATATATGTGGAGTGAAACAGCTCATGAACTTCCATCAGGAAGTCAATTGATGCATTTTTTTCACAGTTAAACCTATGGGCACTGATGTCCAGGAGCTTAATTCTATTTTCCATTACACTGTATTGGGTTATATCAAAGTCAAAAGTTGCCATATTCTGCCAACTAAAGTTTATCTGAATTCTAGCGAGCAAAAGTAGAAATATGCTCCATCTGGCAGAAAGACCGACATGCACTGAGCCAAATTAGATTTGGACAGTCGGCAGTTATTCTTTAGTAATCCCAATAAGATAGGCTGCACAAGATAGCAGCATGAGAGAACTGGAATATGTTGTACCTCATTAACCGTGCCTCTTATCAAGACTCTACGGTGCCTTCTCCTAAACAGACACTCCTCCACTTTTGGGTAGAATCCAAAAAGTGCATATTTCAATTGAATTCAAAATCATTTAAATAACTTTGATCAAAACCTTGTTATTTACATAGCACCCAAACAGTTGCATCATGTTTGTATATTAAACAAAACCTGCTTCATATAAAGCTGACAAACTAAAGCTTGCAACTGAAGAAGTCGTAGCAGCCTTGCTTACACCCCTGAAGTCAATAGGAATAGTCAAAGACTAAACACTTTAGGATTTAATTGTTAATAAACAAAGCAACTACATGGAATATACAAATGCTCTGAACAATCTTATTTTAAAATTACAAAGGAGGAAGTTAAACTTTTTTTTCCTTAAATAGTATCTTAATACTGTAAAATTCCTTTGTTTTCTCAGTAACTCTTAACAATAAATAATTACATAGGTGTTGTTCCAGGAACACCTGGTAATTCACTTCTACTACTCTGAGCAGCAGGAGATTCATCTAAACCTCATTAAAGTCAGTGGACAGACTCCCATCAATTACTTGGAAACGTCAACCAAACCAAGACAATAAAGGTTCTGGATCTGTGACACAGTCATAATTTATTGATCAGTGTTTGCAATTTTATATTTATATTGTTACAGATCCTAACCAAATTTTATTCCTAGTACTATCACAAAATTAAATGAAAGACAATAGAGAAATCAAGGTTTCATGTACTAGATACAGCACATGTGCTACATCACATACAGAATCGGGTACTGAATCCAAACTTACTTAGTTTCAGACTGTATGTTCTGTCAAAGTGTATTTTTTAATCCCCAATCCAGATTGAGAGAAGTAATTTGTGTCCACTAAAAACAAGGTAATTACATTTTTTTTTACTACAAAGAACTTGAATTGTTATCCACACTGAGTGTGGGCAACACAGGCAGCAATGAATTTAAATCCCAATGAAAGACACTTAGATGAGACATTAGAAAACACTTTCATAATAATGAGAGTAGGACACTGGAGAAAAATTGCTTAGGGAAATTTCACCATCTCCATCACTGTAAAGAACTGGTCAGACAAACATCTGTCAAGAGTGGCTTAGCTAGAGTTTGATCTTGCCTTGCCCAGAAGGTAAGTATTAGCTGACCTCTCCAAGTCCTTTTCTCCACAGCCCATACTGCTCTTTAATTTCTGACAGTCAGACAAGTATTCTGTACACAACACAGTATTTATCTTATCGTATCCACTGTTCTTTATGAATTTCAAATGCTAATAAAGGAAATAATAACAAACAACAGGGAATGAGTATATCAGCCAACATATATACATCTTGAGTTTGTTCAGGCACTGATACTCATTCCTGAACACTTGTGAGTGCAGTTACTGGCTTGTAAGTATATGCTCCACCACATCATATTATAACGTCCTAGAATTAATTTACCGTAGAAAAGTGTCTCCCTGTGGCCTTTGTGCATATGTATTTTCTTTCAAATAATGGATCTCTCAAATATGATAACAGGTCTTAAACAAGGATAACAACTTTTTAAAGCTGCTTATTCATTTTTTCCCTTCTTTTACAAAAATAAGTATAAGGGGTGATTTGAAGAAATCTTTTTGATAAGCACTTGGCAGCTACATACTCCCTGTAGCTATTGTCTTTCATCTAAAATGCTGATCAACTGACAGAACCAGATATCTTTGGAGAAAATCCTCACATCCAGGCTAGGCCCCTCATGCAGTATTTTGAAGAGATGTCAGGGCAAAGTCACTTGTGATGTCTAAGGATTATTTCTATTGTCTTGTCAGTTTTACAGACTAAAACCAGGAACACACCGTGTCATTTTACAGCCATTTTAAACCTAGTATCTTACAATGCTGATTTACAGATGTCATTTTTTGAACACCAATGAAACAAGAATAAATGAGTTGTAGACATTATCAGAAAGACAATTCCTTATGGCAAACAACCATGGGCATAATGGAAAGTCTGTCATCCCACACATCCCGAAAGTGCTAAAAGTTCAAGTTTAAAAAAAAAAAAAGGAAGCTAATTTAAATAATTGAAATAGTCTGACTACCAAACATAGAAACCGACAAAAAACAAACAAATGGAACAACATATAAAAAGAACTAGACTCTTACAGTAGAGCAAAAATATAAAGAATTGAACATTTGAACGTTTAATAATGCATTGATCTTGTACAGAATAATTCTGTTAAGTAAAAATTCATGCATAAAAACAAGAGAGCCTTGTACTGTATGTCTCTTCAGGTAATTTTAATTGTTTCAAATAGCTGCTTATGATGGTGTCTCAGGATGCAAAATATCTGAGGCACAAGCATAAAAACTTTGAAAGATATGCAAACAAAAGATAGGAGAAACAAAGCAGGTATCTTGTTTTACTTTTTAGAAATAAAAGACACTTTGAAAAACAAGTATTTGGTTTGGGAAGTCCAAACATCAGCATAGGAAGTTAGTAAAAATTACTACTAATTGCATGCAACTTATAAAACTCAGGAAGACAACAATGCTCAGGAAATGAGACAAATATTCTTACATGAAACAAGGCAAGCTGTAACATAACTACAGAACAATACTCTAAAGCTCTGGAGGCATTATGCCATTCATTGGTCAAAGTCAATTCAGATTTAAGGTTCATTTGAAAGGACTACTCAAAATCCAACTGGACATGGCACTTGGCAATCTGCTCTCGTTGACCCTGCTCTGAGCAGAAGGGTTGAACTAGTTGATCTCGAGAGGTATCTACCAACCTTAACCATCCCGTGATTCTGAAATTATGATTAAAGCTGCCTTTTCAATTTTCCTTCAAAAATAACATTCTAGTTATAGTGTATCAAAGCTCCCCCAAATCTAATTCTGAAATGCAGATACTATATATTCAGTTGTAGCAGTATACATACTTCTTGTGGCTCAAGACAGAGTGCATCTTTAGTCTTAGTATTAATAATGTGCCTGTTTTTGCACTAGAAATCACAGTTCATAAAACAAAAAATTGGCAAAGTCTCTCTCAACTCTACAAGGATATGACAGGCAAAACCACAAAATTGTCATGATTATTTCTTGACATGTAGTAGTAGTCAGGCTTACAAAATTTGTTAAAATGAAAACTTCCCTTTCCTGCTCTAAAATCTGACAAACAGAAAGCCCCTATTTATCCCAAAATGCTCAGCAATCAAGGTTAGTCTTTGACTTTGCTGACACTGTTAAGATAATAAATGCTGGCAAGATTGGCCTCAAGTCATCAGATAGCACTGCGGAATAGCCATCCACACCACCGCTCCTTCTCACAGGTTTTCTCTGCATAAGAAGCCCTGGCAATCAGAGGAGACTCATGTCCTTGTAAGAATGGCTTTAAGTCATGACTGTTTGCTTATTGATGGTTCTTCAGAACCCAACTACTTGCAGGCAGGAGGGTTTATTATACCTTTACATGAATTATTAACTGTGCCTACACTGAAAAGACAACAATAACTTGAAGTAGCCTCTAGGAAAAAAAGTGATGGCAAAGACTGGCTTGCTCACCTAGCAAGCAGCCTCCACCAGAGGGGCTCTTAAGGAAAAAAAAACCAAAAAACAGAAACAAACAAACAAACAAACAAAAACACATTAGAAAATGGGCTGTGAACCCGCAGTTTTACCATGGTAGGCTATGTACTATTTGTGAAGGAAGAGTTGTGAACCTTTAATTTACACAGCATTTAGAAAACAAAACAAAAAACCTGACTTCATTTCTCTACCTCCATCTGGTGTTCTGCTCATCTTCTAATAGGCTATGAATACACGCAGTGGAGGACCTGGCTGAAGGCACTCACTATTTTCGCCTCTCTAACCTGCCCAGCTGTCACAATGCTTTTTTTGGATCTGATCATTCTGCTTGTAGTTTCACATTCCTCAACAGAAACTCCACACCAACAACACTCATCAGAGAAAAAGGCCATTTGAGTCAACACTTGAGAGAATAATGGCCTTCAAGTTCAAGCCCAAAGTTGCATGAATATTGAGAAACAACACTAAGTACGTGGCAGACAAATTTAACTACCACAGAAGTGTATTCAAATATCTCGAACACAGTTTGTTCTTTTTTGCGGCAGTCTATTAGATAATACTTTAAAATACTTACTAAAAACCAAACTAATTTAAGCTGATAGTGGTAGAAACAAGTTCCACTGACCACGCAACTTTAAATATTACGTCTATTCACTTAAGATTTCAATGTAATTACAATGAAATACCAAGCAGCTTGTTTGATCTCTGTGAACTTCAGTTGACAGAGCTATTTCTGGGATGCTGAACTGTACTCTTTTGTATCATTCTACACTTTTCCTCCAAAAGATAGGAATAAAAATATTATCATGACAATTAAATAAAAGACCGCATATTTGTCATGTTTTGCCATGTCAACTTTATTGGAATTCCATTTTGGCTTCTAAGAACTTAAGTAAACAGATTAAGAACTCCACAACCCCTACCCTGCAGCATATTCTAAAGATTAAAAAATTAAAGTCTGCTAAGTAAGGCTAATTCATGTCAAAGCCTTTAGATTTCTAATAGTATCATGAGTTACTGGCGGGTAAAGAAGTAGAAAGAGTAAGCTCCTTAAGAATGTTATGTCCATCTGTGAGTGCCATCTGTCAAAGAAATCCTGAAAGAAGAGGCTAAAGAGGAATCCAGAATATGCCCAGCTGTTGTACTGTAGATTACCACCTATGCTAGAAAACTGGAACACATCTTTCTAGGCAGATAAATGCTTTCTTTCCTTTTGATTTGCATTTTAGAGATGCAATCTCTGCTCTCTGCATTTCGGTACAACCATATGCAGCCTCTGAAACAGCTGATTGCACTGAATAATTCTGAGAATAAATGAGACAACATAAACTGCAAACTTGATTAGTTTTGACAATGACAGTCAAAAATGTGTTTTTCATATGCATTTTTTTAAAATGCACTAATGACAGTAAGAAAGCAATTCACAGAAGACTGTTCACTCAGAAGCTGCCTGGACAATTTAACATGTATTAATATATATTCTTCTCTAGGTGTTTGTATGTGTATCTGTATAAGACACACATATATGTTTTTTAATTATCAGTGATATTTATAAGTGCCTTGAGCTGAAGCATGCTGTTAGGTGCAAATCACTAGAAAATTTCTGGGACTGATGAAACAAACTAACCTGCTGGGTCCATACTGCATCCCACAGCAACTCCTCCCTAGTTCTTTTCTATCTTCATCTGGGCATAAATACACAGATATAAATACACCAAGAACTATAGGAGGTGAGGGAAAGGGAGGTCTGTACAGAAATTAGTTCTGAGATCACTGGATGCTTTTCATTTTGCCAAAGGAAGGATATACAGTCTTAATATGAGGTTGATCTTATCCTTCTCCCATCCATATACTCCATCAGCAATAAAAATCCCCATGAAGCTATAAAAATATATTAAAAGGCGGAGGGAACACACAGAAGAATGTAGAACATACTTTAAAGACATGTAAAACATAAAGGAATAGAGAGCACATTACAAAAATTTAAATAAATTGTTTCTTGCTCCTGAGTTATGTGGGAAACAGAACAAAGATAAGATGCAAAGACTGCAAAGTAAACCCTGGAGGCTAAAAAAAATGGTTTATAATGAGAAGAAAACCAATGTCATCCCAAGAGAACAAATATATACATCAAATACTTGCCATAGTTGTTGCAAGCATGTGAAGCAGCACTGTTATATCCTATATATTTTCCTGTTCTTCCCCCAGGCTAGTGTGGCTTTAGATTTCACATACTTTTTGAAAGACCTTCCTGCCCAGCAGGAAGAAGAATGTTTCAGAAAACAACACTACTGTACAGCCATTTTAATGTGCTGCACAGACCCTTTGCTTTCTTCTTCCTTCATTCGATAAATGTTTACTCAGCAGTTACACAGATACTTGTGACTCCTCTTTGTTGTTAAGAATATCTATCACCCCTCTAAAAAAAAAAGGGGAGGGGGACACTACTGAAGAACAACAGACAAAAGCATGGCTTTTCCAAATATGTCTTCTACTTAAGTTTGCCCTAAATTAACAGTATATAGGTTAAATGCTAATAGGAAAGAATATTCCTTCCTAGTAAGTAAAAAGTAGAACAGAGGAGTGCAAGGAACCTACTACTCCTGAAATAATAAAACTAAATTTAGGATAATCTCTCTTGCTTCCCCTCAACTTGATCAAGTTCTTTTCTGTATTGCAAATACGGCATTGTATTTATTACCTTGTGGCTATTTGAAAAAGATTAAATGCACTAATGAATAACTGCGTTGAAGGAATTCTATTCACAAGTTGTTAAAATACAGCAAAAGATAAAGCCATTAAATATAAGAAATTCAAAGTAACAAATTTTTAGGTACAGAGAAAAAGAGAGCAAGAGTACGTGTGAAAGTACATCTATGTATGTGTGCAAGGGAAGGAAGAAAAATGGTATTTCACTGGAAATTTAGATTACTTTGTGTTATCATTCATTCCATGTCAACCACACAAATGGCTGGTAGTTCAGCCTGACCGATGTCGATACATGCTGAATCAAAGCCTTGCTGGAGGCAGCACAAAAAAAAGACTGAGTGCCTTACAGGAGCATACACTTGGCAAGGCTTTATACTGGAAAGAAGAATCCACCAGTAGAAGGAGCTGAAGAGGGATACAAATGGCTCTAAATCCATGAGAAAAACACAAACTAAGAAATATACAAATCCTCCCACCTCTGTCATGATGCAATTTTTTTTTTCTTTACTATATCACTCAAGATTCCAAAATAAGTTTCAAAGGGGGAACCATAAACGTTGTGCCCAGTTGCTCAGCTTCAGAGTCCTGCCAGGGAAGGCAGCACTTCCCCGCTAAAGCACCGCACCGCAGCAGCCGTGCCTGGCGCGCCAGTCTCACCCGCACCACTGGCCTTCCCCAAACCTGAATCCAGGAGAAGCTAGCAGCAAATCTTTTGAGTCAGAAGTCCTACCCTGACAAGTAAAACAAGATATATTTTACATTATTATTTGGCATCAGCTTTTCAGTAATGTTAAGCTAATTCAATGTGAAAAATGTAGAGGTTTTCTTCTGACTATGTCCAGGGGGATGGCAAGGCAGGAATAGAAGACTCCCTAGAAGCCTCCTGTGCCCATGTGAAAAACAGTTTTACTACTACTATTTTTTTTCCTCTTATTTTGCTATTTTGAGACAGCAGGGTGCTTTTCTTTTTGACACTAAAATTACATTCAAAGTAACAGGTTCCTGGTCTAAATGAGGTTTTGGATTTTCATTTTAACTCCTTACACTCAGGGATTCTTCTACCCTTCCTACTTTTCAGGCTGCAGAGGATTTGAGTGAGTCTTGAGACTGAGGCTATGATCCTTCATCTAACCGTGGGTTACCAAGCAAGATGGGATACAGTTTGGGGAGTTTTCCTCCTCAGAAACACCAGCTCCTTGAGCCTTCTTTGCTGTACAGCACAAACACATATGGAAGCAGAATGGAAAGGGCACAAACCAGTGAACAGGAGGATTTGGCCCATGCAGGGATGTGCTTCAAATTCCTACCCTGATGGCTGATTATTTCAGTAACAGTCAATTTTATTAATATTTTTTTATATTGTGCTTTTTCATATTCAATATTCATGCAAAAGTCATTAACTGCAGAAGGAAGGAGTTTGTCAGAGAGAAAATTTTAAAATCTTTAAAATGCTGAAAGGCAGAACCCTGTGCAGACAGCTAAGGGGGAAGGTGATAAGAGTTAGGTTGTATCAAGTTTGCTGAAGCACCTAGATGAACCAGAAGCCTGCATCTCAGTGAAAACTGGAAAGTGACTCAAGCTTTGTCCTTTTTAGATCCTATGACAGAATACAATCGAATTCATATTGAGAAGTTACAATGAGAAAATGTAGTAGGAAACTATACACTTCAAAGCACTGCTAGTATTTTTTATTAGAGATTAAGACATTATTGATTTGATATGCCTAAATTACAAGTGTATTAAAGACAGATTCAAATAATGAACTGCAACTACTGAGGGAAAGGTGTGGCTGAACTCACATTTTTAAAAGAAAGTCAGAAAATACTATCTTTGAACAACCAGTTATTTAGGAATACTCAGAAGTACAAAAAAATCCCCCTTGCCACCCTCAGAAGTCTTCCTCCCCTTCTTGTTTCCCTCTCTCCCATGCTTGTTTTCTGTCTAGTCTCCTCCTCCATTTAACTAGCTGGTCACTGGGAGGATCAAAGTTGCTATCTTCAGCCACTTAACCTATGGTTAATCTCATTGTTGCTTGCCTGTTTAAGTAGAATTAGTTGTCTACTGTGCATCTAATGGCTAACAAGGAGACTGACAGTAAGTCCTTGGCTATATGTAATGTTACAGAAGGTGCATTTCAGAACTCACATAATGAGCAGTTTTAGCTCGTTTTGACATTTGCTTTTACAGAGCCAATTGATATTTGAACTTATGTGACACGATTATGTCTGTATTAGTCATTACTGTCTGGATGAAGCTCTAGTGTTGCTTTCCTCTCACTGAAAACCAAATTGAAAAGCAAATTCTTCAGAGCAGGAAATAGCAGTTCAGAACTTAAACCAGCAAAGAGACCAGTTACACCCATAAATTATTTATTAATGTGATACATAAGCAGAGTTAATAAAAAACTTTCCTTAAACATGTGTTATATCTTATTTGCTTCAGGAAAAATCTGAGTAAAAAACAAAGTAAAAATTTTACTCATTTCAAATGAAACATCCTGTAAGACTGTCCTCATTTTCAAAAGTGTGCAGTCAAAGATCATTTCTAATTGGTGCCTGTGCCTCAATTCCAACCAGGAGAGACTTTCCTGAACTCACCACCAGCCAAATGGCTTCCAACAGGGTGTTTATTTTAAAAAATGGAAAAGTTTTTCCACAGTCCTTGACATTGTCAACACCACTACCAAAGCATCCTGAGAAAGCAATGCTTCAGAAGTAAGCACTTGCCTACATGCCTAACACTATTTTTGTTTTCATATATTCAAAGAAAAATGCCTATTCTGTCTGTCTTGAAATATCAAAAAGGAATGGACAGTGTTTAAATACTGGATTTTTAGTACTGAACTTGAGATGACCTGTGACAAATAGACAACTCAATACTTGATTCCTTTAATAAATAAAAACATTCCTTGAAATGCCTGTGTAAATTACATTCTTTCTTCTTATGCATCTGGAGCTGAGGAGAGTATACGAACTACATTATATTAGGAAAGTACCCTGACTTACTTTTCTTTAATGTAACAAATACAACAAAAACTCAGTATTGATTTTTGAATGTCATCAACACATACTCATTGATACAAAATCATGGTTCAAAAGGATCAATTAAGACTAGAAGTTTACAAAAAAAGCCTCTGCCACTCTCCTGAAAATTGCATCTAATGAGGTTAAATTCAACTCAAATATTCTATTGACATGAAATCCTCTACTCTGGCACCAGGTGAATCAGCTGGTCTCCAAGACCAGATTGGGCAAGTAACTCAGCTATCTGCTTCAATACACACCTTTTACAAAAGTCACATGCATGTTGCTAGGTAAATTCTGAGAATTTTGTGGCTTTTTTCTCTACATTTCAGTTGTATTAGTATTTTAATAACTTTGTTGCAAGACCCTAAAAGATTATAATGATAAAGACAACCATCAATTATTGACACTTTTATAAAGCATGCAATACTTGAGAGAAGATCAGTTACTTAGGAACATTAACAAGGATTTATCAGGTGAATTCTGTTTGAGCTAATCATGGTTTTCCTCTTAGCTAGACCCAATTTTCCAGTTTCCTGTTATGCGTCTACAGTCAGCTTTCAAGCTCCCTAATAAAGGCTATTGAAGGAACCAGCTCTGACCTTCTGAGAAGTAGCACACAGCAGATAAGGCATTCAGAGTTCTTCTGCTTAATATAGTATGCAAATGTAATTACAAATCTCAATAAGATTATTACTGACACCGGTTGAATGTTTTACAAACTAGTATCACACCATGAGCCTCTTTAAGCCAGGAATTCTCATTAGCATAAAATACAAATGAAGTCAAAGCCTGCAGTATGAATCCCACACAACATGAATATCTTAATTATTTCATGCACTAGCTGCCTTCTTGCCTTAAATGTACATTTGGTCTTCAGCTAACTGCTGCACTGTGTTAAAGCAGAACAGTTAGAGAATTTCAGTCATAACAGAAGCCAAGAACTAAATTGGGATTGTCACAAAATTTCTAATGGGATAACAGAAACATCTTCATCCCATTTCCAGATATTCTGTTTTCATGTGGCAACAGGAATTTCCTGATCTTTCAGAACAACTCTATTATTTCATTGCTCGGTCTAGAATGGAAGGATTAAAAGATCTCTGATGGTACTAATATTATTATATACGTGTTAAATTGCACCGATCTGCTATTAGGGAGTAGGGAAGTAATAACAGAGCCCAAACATGTTTGTGAAATGCTTATCGATCTGAATCACACAACAGGAAGACACACACTTAAAATTAAGAGTGAAAATCTAGGTTCTTTTACATGGTACTCTCCAAAATGTTTCAGCATGGTAGAGGTTTCTGTTAGTTTCATCCAGAAACTGTGAGATACGCACATTCAGTTAGTGTAAACGGGGAGGAAGAAAGACACAAATACATTGAGACAGGCACAGTTTTGGCAGGCAACAACACAGGAAGATTATGGCAACACATTTACAAGTAGGGAAATCAGCAAGCTATTTTGCATTCACGTTGATAATGGCACAGTACAGAAGTTACTAACTCATTCAAAAACTATGGGACAGAAATTTTGGGTGTTGGTATACTCATAGAAAAAGGAGGAAAATGACAGAACAAGCAAAACAGGATAACAGAACTCTCATCTCCCCAGGGAAACTGCATTAAGCAGCTTCTGTTTGTTCGTGTTTCAAATGGAGCTGGCATAATTGTTGATGACACTTTTTTTTTTTTAAAATTTATCTTAGGCACGGTAAGGTCAGACATCATTGTTTATTAGAAATCAGTTTTCCTTCATTGGAATTAAATCTGTGAGAAGGGACGCAAAGGTCTAGTTTGAAGTCAGATACTACAATATACAAATGCTGCATTTCTTGCCCATGACATCCTCAGAACCCTTCTGATTTTTGATGAGACAAGTTAATCCCACTTACAATATTCAAATGGCAATCATGATGTTTTACATTGCAGCATTCACAACTCTCCTAAGCATCCGACTGTCAAAACCGATCATAACATTAGTAACACAATCTCAGACATGTATTTTCCAAGAACTATGGTTTAAAGCAACAAGGTAAGCAAAGACTGACTGAACGCTTATGCAAGAGTTGCAACTTCACAATAAATCCTTTTTTGGCTACCTTGGACAAAAGCCATCACTGTAAATCATGCTTCTGTTATTTAATTTCCTACACCTTTGGGGGTTTTACGTTCTTAAAAAGGAAAGCCAGTTTTGAGATGCAAGTGAACAGCAAGAGAACATTATTTGGAGCTATTGCAATTAATCGGGCAGAAAACAGGTAGGCTATTTTAACATTATACAACTTTCACTTCCTCAAACATAATGCATAGTATTTAGAACGATTATGATGAATAGCATGTTAGACCATGCAAACATGAGGCGCAAAATCTGCATTCCTTTGCATGCTACGTCATCAGGATCAGGCAATTTTTGTCACATCATTTGGAATTGACACGGAATCACATCTGAAAATGTTTTCATAGATTTTTTTTTTTCCCCCCACATGAGTACTAGTGCCACTGAAATAAGGAACTGGCTAAGAGAGAGATGACAATGGATAGGTACTGAAAGAGGAAATAAAATCAGAGGAAGATTATTAGCGAAAATTCTCCAGGGTCAGTTTTGAAACTGATTTAACATTTTAGTTATGAACCTTGGCACAAAAATAAATGCATGCTAATAAAATCTGTAGATATCACAAAGCTGGAAAGCAGCAGTAACAGCAGGGAAGACAGGAGTATCAGACACATAGAAATGGCTAAAATGAAGACTGTAATAACAGAAATCGGACTAAATTTAACAGTGTAAAATGTAAATACTTGCCTATTCATAGTAACAGCAGAAATTTCACTTATACACTAAGACCTTATCAACTGTAAATGACAGAGGAGAAGGAATGGGTACACCAAATAATTATAATATACCTGTACTCTTTCAGTGTGATGGAACCTTCTTCCTATTTTGCAACACTTTCCAGTGATCAAAACAGTCTTTGAAATATAGCGCACGTGCATTTCTTATCTTGCCTTATTTATTGCAGTCCTAAAATCTACTAGCCTTTTTGGAAGCACTCATAATCTAAATGTTCCACTTAACTCGCAGCTGTAGCTTCATTGTTGTTAGATCTACCCAGAGATAAAATTAACCTGGACTGAAATACTGTAGCTCTATTGCTCTGCTATAAAAAAAAAGGAAATAAGTCCATCATATGAAATTACATACTGTGTTTATTTTTCACTACACCTGTACTCCACTTTCTTCATATATTAAATGAGGATATGATTAGTTATCTTCATACTCACAGACAGAGTGTGTAAAACTCACACACACCTCAGTGGGATGCCACCTGACGCCTTGTTGACTCTACTCACCACTTAAGTGTCAAGAATCATTATCAGACAATTTCAAGTTCTTGCTTCTTTGGTTTTTGTAAAGTTTGTCATTGCGTCGTCCATGTGGCACTCTATAAAGTTACCTCTTTTCAGTCATTAAGAGAGCCCTTCACATGCCTAGTATGCATCTGCAGACTGTAAAAAGATTTTGGTGTACCAGATGGGTCAGTATGGAAGTAGTTCTGTAACAAGTTATCTTTTGCTAAGCAAAAATACTGCAGCATATACACAAGTAAGCATATTAAAAATGAAGCATGCTTGTATAAATATACCAATGTATTTATACGCAATATTAGCATTAGTCTATGATATCTCTAGCATCTGAGGAGGCTTGTAAGAATATGCTTCTTCTAGATGATCACTGCACTAGAGATCAAAACTGCACTTCTATACAGGAATATTTTATAGTTTTTTAAAGCAACTCTTCAGCAACATACAATGGCTCTATTTAATATATAAGCCCCATCATGTTTAAGTCATGCTTATCTTTAAAGAAAAATATAATAATTTGATGACAAGAATATGAGAACAACACATTCATTATTCTTACAAAACAGCAATTAAGGAAAAGAATAAAAACTTATCTAAAGACTCTCAACTCTAAAACATTCAGAATGCGTTCACGTAGGTTCAACCTGTAAGACAATCTTTATTCCAACCAAAAGCCAAAGAAACATGCAGGAGTAAGCTAGACCAAGTTTGAAGCATATGTCTACAGTTCTACTACTCTGCCATGTAATAACACACACAAAACATAAACTATTTATGTTTTTTTGCTTTCATTGTTGTTAGGAAACAAGCAAACAAAACATATTGATAAGCACGATCCAGATATAATAAGCACTGTAACATCTGCCTGAAACTCTTGACAGCAAGAGACTGAGGAAGGAACAGTAGCCAGAGGCTACAAAGGAAGAAATGCATTTGGTCTAAGTGCACCCCAGTATCTCCAGTATCTGCAGTAGCTTGGCAGACAAACATGTCAGACCTCTAAAAATAATAACAAAAATTAAAAGTGTACTGTTCACTCCAACATGCTAAAATTACACTTATTAGGAATAAAAACAGTGTTATTGAAAAAGTCTTTGTATTCAAACTGCCTATGTAGTACACTTTTTTCTTTCAACATAAAGCATAAGGCATAATGCTTGCTTAAAAATAAAATAAATTCATTATTTTTTTTAATACCTCAGATAGGAACTTGACACCTGAATTTTCAGCCCTTAAACTTAATCAGAATCCTGAAAGAGCTATGACTGTATAAAAGTAAATTCCTCTCTATGCTAAAAGTTCATTTTCCTACAGGAGGAAGACGTAAATTTGCTGTCATTATACCAGATCAGATTTTAGTCTCCTCTCCCCTTTTTTCTTCTTCTCTTCTAGACAGTATTTTTTCTTCTGTACCTTTCTAATGCCCTTTTCCTGGATTTTACACACTATATCTGATTAAAAATTACTGAGTTACAGTGGCAGTAATATCACAGCTTCCCCTTGCATGAGGAAATGCTAGAGGCTGCCCTCAGTAGCTAATAAAGAAAAACTGAACAGCATAAATGTCACAGCACCTGAGTCAATAAAGATTTTAAATACAACTTTTCAGATAAAGCTCCACAAGGTCTTGCTTCCCTGACCCCGCCACAAAGACTTCCATAACTGAACCAAGCATGACCTTACACAAGCATCTGCTCTGTAAGCAGTATCCTAATTTGCAGGATGTTAAGTGACCTATTTTTTCTCATGTAAGAAGTTAAAATCTAGTAATATTTTGCTGTTATTAAAAAGGAACTTGGGGTAGGCTCTTCTAATGATACAACAGCTCTTCTGGAAATGTAGCAGGGAAATGCTTACTGTAGAAGACCTTCAATGCAGACAAGGTTATTTGGACTGATACTTCCTTAGCTGCCCTTTCAGGAATCAGATTCTTGCATTGATATCTTAAATTAGGATATCTTGGAAGGATATCTTAATTTACTATGAAGAAAAGGAAGTATTACATTTAGTGGTTGAGGCAACAGCAATTTAATTCAGAAATTCAAACCCCAGATTTCTACTTGTCAGATCTGGCAGTTTAGATAGTGAAGACATTCTCACCTTAAATCCATCAAATACTCACCAGGGAGAATGCTCTAGCAAGAAACTATGCAAAAGACAAAGGTTTAAAACACTTCTTATTAAGGTATTCAAGCATCTCATTGTTACAGTTTTATACTATCACTGCAGGAACACCAAACAATGAAGTCAAGTGACTATTGCTTATTTATGCAACAAGAGATGTATATGACGCTCAAATTCAGAAGTTGATAATGGATTTGTCCTGTGCAGTTTCTGATCTGATCTAATCTAATCTAACAATATAAAACCAATTGTATACAAAATAAAAAGAAAGAAGCAAAGGGCCCATAATCATAAATAAAATAAAGGCATTCTAAAGAGGAACTTGAGAAGCACATAGGTTATTAATAAATGAAAATCTGAGACACTATGAAAGGAGGTAGTTATGAAATAAATACTGTGTTCACAAGAAGAGATAATGAAATAGAAAGTGTGTTGAAGACAAAACATGAGTCAGTCTTCTAATATAACAAAAAAACTTAAGAATAATGAAGATTCCCATCACAGAACTGCCATTCTCACTTCTGCTTGCATCGTTCTGAGCTTTATATACAAGAAGAAAATCACTGAAAATGTTAATTACCAACTCTATCCTCAGACACTAAACAATGAGCTAATTACACCCTTAGAACCACAGTCACTAGGACTGGAAAATCAGAAACAGGGTAAATGTTTTTGTCCTACTTTCCTGCTGTTGATTTTGGATATTAAAGGAAGTAGTAGGAGAAAATATTTCCAGGTTTGAAATAATCAGAAAAGAATTAGTGTAAAATTATAGTTTAACTCACATAAAAACAGTTTACCAATGGGAATGTTTTGTCTTCAAAAGGAGTTGTGAAATTTTGAAAACACCTCCAACTTCACAAGACAGTGGAACATCTCATTATCAGAGCTATGACAGTTCTAACATGGACTTTCTTTTCTGCAAACACCACAGAAGTAAAATGAATCCTTATGCTAGAGGCAGCAGTATCTCCTGGAAAGTTCCATCACATTTAGCATCCACTGAGCCTTGCTATAAGCATTATTACTTGGAAGGCAAGACCAGGGGTTTTTTTTATATAAGACTTTTGGCATTAAGAATTTTCCCATTAAGGTACAATATTAAGAAGGATCCTTTTCAGTCAAACTTTATGTCTTGTCTGTCTCTCTCATTTTCACTTTTAGAAGGGTTTACATACTTTTGTTTTGTGACAACTACATCCAGTTCCTGCCTAAACTGGATTACATACCATCTGACAGAGTGCTCACAACCATCTGCCTTTCAAGGAACTGCACCCAGAAGATACACCAACCTACATAAAAAAGAAAAAATCTTAATCTGTACATTTCTCCTTGTCCTATGAGTCTTCTTTCTAATAAAGGTATAATTGTCTAGCTAAAGGACTGGTGGGGACTCACCAGAAAGAATGGAGGGGTGCGCTCTTTGTCTTGCTGGCCTTCCTCAACTGACAATCATCAAGGAATTCCTTCCTTAGGAGGCGGGTACCAGACACAAAAGGGGAAGGGGTTATTTCTAAGGGGTTTATGGCTAAATACATTTAAGATACCCCAGCTCCAACAGCTTCTTGTGTCCCTTTTTCTTTAAAAACCATAGAGTTGAATAAACAGACAGATATCTCGAGTACCACTCAGTGGATGTAGGGGAAAAATGGGCACAATGTGATGAATGTAGATTTTGTTGGAAAGATCAGCTTAAAGAGATTTCCTCCTATTCTCCTTCATCAGACAGATTGGAGAATTGACTCAGGTTAGTTAAAGTGTAAAGTTCCTTCTAACTTGGACTGGTGCCCTCATTCTGTTCACTGCGCAGCCCCACAAACCTTTGTTTCAGGAGAGCAGTAGGGTGTTTGGAGCTTGGGTCTTGGGGAGAGAGGAACAATGGGAGAAAAAAGGCCAGAGGATACATTTGCAAAAGCACCTCTGCTGAAAGGACTACTCAAGGCTACTATCGCTTAAGGCACTGGAGTCAGGATTTCTAAATTCCTTCTGCTCGAATAACACAGAATATAGGCCTATGCTAGCGCAGGCACTCACTACACAGATTTCACTTAAATTAACATTCCCACTAGACACAATACTGTAAGAAACCATTTGTCTTCTACATGATAGCACAGCCAGCCCGATCCACTAGCTCTTGGCACTCCAAGCATATGTGGGTCTTTTATTTCAAAATACTTCTAGTTCATCACAGGCTCCTTTGAAATTCCTACCAACAAATTCTAGTCAAATAGCATTAACCTCCTATGGTCCTCACTGCAAATCAAATGTCACCCTGAGGGGGTACTATGGTAGCAGCTGCCAGTGTTTATAGCATATAGGGTCACAGGGCAAAATGAAAGCCCCGAGTTTGTAAAGATAACCTTTGTTTCCAGCCCTTCCTCAGTGGAAAAATGGAGAGGAAACACAGAACGTAGACTCACAGAGCTCTCCTACCTCCGTAAAGGAATACCTTTTAAGGAAGCACTTGCTTACCAAATACTCACTAAAATAACTTTCTGTCCTGCACTTTTCCATGTAAAACTAAACCATGCAACATTTCAAAGCAATACATTTTCAGTAGACTATCAAAATAACCTTATGCTTTTTTTTCCTTATTTTTCTAGCCCTGTTTCCTTCACTCTCAGCACTTTGTAAGGACATCTTCTTGTGTGCGTTTGACATTATGTCTCTTGCAAAGTTTGGTAAACATTTAAAATATGTTGTTGCTTTCTTTCAAACCCACAATTACAGTTCACTTTACCAAAGGCCAGAGCACTTGGCTCATCCTTGTGCCAACTCAACTCAGACACACTGCGCAATGCAGCTGACTCCCTAGGATGTGCCTTCCACCCCCAAATTTTCCACTTAAGCAAATTAATGATCAGGAAAGATGGGATACACCCAGAAGACAGAAAACTACTTATTCAGCAAGTCAAAAATGGATACACTGGCACTGAAACTTACAGTTGAAAGTGAAATGCATTCTACAAAGAATCCCAGATTTCAGCTGCCTGCTTTACTACAGTAAATATATCAGGGATGTCCCTAAGATTATTTTTACTGAGAAAAAATAATACCTTCCTATTAAAAGCAAAGAAGAGGCTGGCTTGATAGGGAATAGACAGTTCTTTCTTTTATTCCTCTAATGTATTTATTCCCTTATGCTCAGTATTTCTCAGAAAGGATGTCACTTCCACAGAGAATTCTGCTGCTCTACATTTTAAGAGCTCAAATGTTCCAATGAAGCCCAACTTAAATTTCAGAAGTTGATAAAGAAAATGGAAAGAGAAGAAAAAAAACAAAAAGCATCTGGTGGTTTAGAATGCTAAAATCCTTCAGACTAAAAGACAGTGGCAACTAGAAATCCAGAAACGCACTGATCAAGCTAACTGTAGTCTTGCATACCTTATGGAAGTAGGTGCGTTTATGCTTTGCATGCCTATCTTTTCACATGCAAAAGATGACATCTGAAATGTATATAACTTGAGAGCTTGCCCTGTAGTCTTAACTATCCTCCCATAAACTTAACCAACAAAAATAATTATTAACATAGGTGTTTCATAATCCTTCCAAAATATTTTCTTAGTAAGAAGGTAAGTGAGGATTGTTTTACCATTCAATAGAAAAAGAAGACTGTTTAACGTGGGTGTGTGCCAATATATGAAAACTATTTTAAACGAATATTTTTGCAGTGGTCTGGAGGATCACGAGCCTAAATGTTGGACACTCCCTAGCTGCAAATTCACTCTGCACTGACTGAATCACTGCGCAACCCTGCACAGAACAAATAGATGGAGGAACGAAAGTCACGATGAAAACGATGAAAACGACTTAAGCACACCAATTCTGCACTATTTGAGAAGCTGGAATGGCTCAAATGAGATTTAGGATCGACTTACATGCACCCTTACTAAGGTAAGGGCTGTCTCAGAAGACAGCACAAAAGGCAGCAGCACAGACACACTGAAGGGGCATGCAAAGCCACCACTGGCACACTCACTGTTCCTGGGACTAATGTGTGCCCAGAGGATATCTTCTGCAATGGTCACGGGAAACTTCTTCCCGTGGCAACCAGGCCTTCTAAAGGCTTTTTTACTTAAAAGGATTTAGACAAACCAAGAATTTTACAGCTCAATTTGCACCTTGCGTAAAAAGGAGAGAAAACCTGGCTCTCCAATAAAATAATTAAGGAGTTAGAGTCTCACCCGTAGGAAAAACACATTTTACATGCTTGAAGTAATGCAACATGCATAAATAAAGTGTAGCTACCTAGCTTAAGCCAAGAGTTGTATTCCAGCCCACACCTGGATATTTGACAACGCATGCAAATACAAGCTTTTAACATATGCCATGAGAAATTAAGTAACAACATAACCTTGAAACTTAAATTAGTATTAATACATGTAGAAGCTTTTTTCAGAAAAAAAAAATTGCTACAAATCTATAAAACACATAGTGATGTTGACTCCTAATAAACATAAAATCTTACCCTGTATGATACTACAGTTTGTAGAAAACTGGCACAAGACAATATTTAACCTTGGCCTACAAGCAAGCATCAATTCATTAGTACAAATTAGTAATTTAAGGTATCAGGGGCAGGTGTAAGCTTTACAGAAACTCCAAAGGAAGTCGCACATTTGTGAGATATACATACATGCTTTCTTCCTCATTGTGAACACCTGCACATATACTTAACTTAAATTAAGTTTTATTTGACAGCTCCAAGACTAGCTTTAGAATGTCATTTGTTAATGCCAGTGCTGGTGCATTTATATCAATAGCAAAAACTAAGATAAACATTAAAGAAAAGGCCATTTTATTAACATTCTAACCCATCATTTAACTACCAGGTAAAATACCACATTATTTATCCACAGAAATTAATTTATTAGAAATGAAAAATGAACAAAATTTTATGTTCTGATTGATGTTATGTCAAAAACATTCTATCACATATTTACTTAAACTAAAAAGTGGATAAAAATAGGAAAAACAAGAATATCCTAAAAACAATAGTACTGATGTTATTTTCAGTTAGCAATTTTTCTCCTTCTTTAATTCAGCAGGTATCAGGACTCAGCTTCGAAAACATCATGCAATTTGTCTGTACAATTCTACTAATACCTAGATTTTTTTCTTCTTCCCACTATAAATTCATCCCATAATCCCACAGTGCTACTGCAGAAATGGCATTCCAGTTTGGAACTTCAAAATCTGAAATGCATTCATAGAAATTTCATTTAAGTAACGTTGAGGTTGCTTGTGTTTGATGTTTGAGAACCTCAGTCAATGTCCTTTAGGAAAGAAAAGTGACTTTCATTTGACATCGGAGTGGTCTGCACACAAACTACTAATGCAAGCAGTATCACTCCCAAACAAAACTACCTGACAACAGAAAAGTGATTAAAGACAGAAAAGAGCAATAGGAGTGGCACATTGAGGAAAAAAACAGAAATATAATTTTTTAAAAGGCACAAGAACATTCAGAGAAAAACAAAATTATCCTTGAATTAGAACACTATGTATGGTTAATGTGAAAATCTATCATGAAAGAACTGGGGCACTAAAAGGAAACAAACCAAAACAATCTGCTATCTCATTGTATGAAAAAACCTTCAATAAAACATGCCTAAAAGCATGATTTCTAGTTCACTAGCTACAACTCGGATTAAATCCTGATGCATACTGGCTATTCATCTGAAACACCACTGCCACAGCTGTTACATCATCCATTTTTCAGTATTATTTACCTTCTTCTTTTCCTATGTCCTCTGCTGTATGCAACACACTCTCAAAAAGGATGTGGCCACCACAGTTAAACTTTCAGAAAATAAGCATTAGTGGCAGTTACATTACGTGTTTTCCTTTACTTTATTTTGCTTTACCAGTTGCAAACATCCTAATAAAACTAACAGTGGAACCGGTCTCATTTCAAAGGCTGATCCTATAACAAATACTCAAGTGCTCCTTACATTTTCAATCTTTGGAAAAGACCCCATTGTAAACAGGCACTGTATTACAAGCAGTATTAATGATAAAATGCTCAAGTGGCATTTAAAACTTTATAAACATGGGAACCTCACTGGCAAAGCCACAAATCAAACAACAAAGGACTGGGAATGTATAGTTAGCAGGTCGACACAGTTCTTCAATAAAACTAGCAGACTTCAGAATATTCCAGAAGAGTGATTTGCAGCTTATTACCACCCCACTTTAAAGCACTCCTAGTTACAGCTCTTTCACAAAAAGCCAGAATCCCAAAGGACACAAAACACAACCCAGTAACAAACCAAAACCCATGGCAATACACCTTTTGGACAAAAAAAAAAACAACCAACCTTTTCTGAAGCAAAGCAGCCAAGTGGGAACAGTAAAAGAAGGAACAGCCAGTATGGACTCTGATTAAGGGCAATAGATGGACATATAAAGTGAGCTCATTCTGCCAACTTAATGATTCAGCTTAAAGAGCTGGGAATTTTCCTCCTGATTTCTGTCTGAGCAAAATAGATCTACAGAATGCATTTGAAAATTCTGCCCCTTGTGAGGTGATTTTTCCCTATGTATACAAGAACTACCATGGAATTCAGTAAAGAATGATACATTAAAGAAAAGATGATGCTAGTTTTATGGAAAAATCAATCATGGCCTCCAAAAAAGCTAGACACAAATGACTTAATATTTTCTTTTGAACAGAATATATTTTATATGCAAAGGTAACGATAAGTACCACAATTTAAGTGCTTCCACTTGTTTAGCAAAATGCCATCAATTCATTTTAAAGATAATTTCATTAAGTCCAAAAGAAAATGGTGAAAAAAACCCAAAGCAGACCACACAATGCTGTGTTTTCAACTGCCATATAGATTTATCAAATTAACTAAGAAAACAGAATCGGACCCTTCAATAAATCTATCAATAGTATGTCACAATTGGGTTTCCAGTTTTTCTTTTATAAATTACGGATCATTAACTTTGCAATATGCCAGCATGCAGGATTCATCACACACATTCAGATATTCATGAAATCTCCTCATTCCTGTCTCTGACCATATGGTACAAGGTTAGCAACAGTTCTCAACAGACACAAGCTGTAGGCAGGTCAGTTCTATCGTGCTTAACATCACGGCAAACACTTGGTCACTAGCTTAAACTCTTTAACAGGAATAATTTTCACTCCATTAAGTAACTCCCCATAACTCCAACAGGAATTTGGGTCTCAAATTACTTACCTGTGAACATAATGCAACTGATGAACTGAATCAATAGCTATCACCATTTCAGCCAAATAAAAACGAGCCATGTCTTCAGGTAGTCTGTCCTCAAACTTGCTGAGCAACGTAAGCAGGTCTCCTCCAACATAGTAATCCATAACCAGGTACTACAGAGTGGGAATGATAAGAAAACAGAGAGGAAAAAACAGTCAATAAGAAAACAAAAACTAATTGGAGCACAAAAATTAACTTCCTGTAAAAATTATTATGGTAATTACAAAAGCTAACAAAGATGCTTAGATATTCTGGAAAGAGTAGCTGGTTCAGCCTCATTTTAATACTTAACCTACTTGAATATTTTTCATATTTATACCTGTCAAATACAATAAGCCTCATGACAAAATAGTATCAGCTTCATCCACTCTCCCATCACCAAACACAGTTAAAATATTTAGACACTCTGGATTCCCTTAGAAAAACATTGCCCTTTGACAGAATGCAAAAGGAGGAAAGGATTAAAACACAGATCTATAAAAACAAAGCCAATTGTGTTAAGTTGGGATCTTATGTAAGGGCCCTAATTTCCCAGGCTTCCCCTTCCCTTTTTTCCTACCATCTTCTTTTCCCATTAAGTAAATGATATTGGAGAGCAAAGCTTTTAGACTGCTCAGGTTAAGGCAAAAATTGAGAGACTTCCAGTGGCTCACAGACAGTTCCAGATATTGTTGACGTGGTGCACAATACAGGATCTGACAATATACAATGGAAGGTGTCACCTTCCCTAATTGAAATGATGGAGAAAAGTATGTTTGATTTCTGATTTATTAATGAAACATAAAAGCTGCTTGCCATTGAATCAGGTGCAAAGAATTTAAAGAGATCAGAACCTTTCTCCATTTTACTACACTATGACAGAATGAAATGCCACTTCTGTTAGAGCAATGGTCAAAATGACTAGACAAAGTAAACTTAAGAAAAGTGGGAAACTCACAATGAGTATCTTTTCAGCATAGTGTAGTTTGTTTTAATTGTGGAAGAGCAACTGGAAGGGCAAATGGGAAAAAGGAAAAAAAATCAAACCAATTATAACAAACTAATTATAAGCAAACTAATTTAACACCCATTGATATGACATTACTTTCAAACATCATTGTGGACTGACTATTTAAAACAGTTTCCCACTAAATTATACAGTATCTGAAAGCTTTTGCTTAGAGTTCCAACCTCTGCTTCCAGGAAGGCAGCATATGTCCACGTTTGAAGCAGTGACTGTTAACAATAGCGTATAATGAATCACAATAAAAAATTTTAAAGATTCAATAATGTATATCCCAATTTGATTCCTTAAAATTTTGGTAAAGCAACTTAAAGGGATTTTTTTATAATTAGTTTTCCTCATGTGTTCAAGTCTGTCTCACCTTCAAAAGAAGAAATTAAAATGTGTGGAAAAAAGTTCTGCAAAATTATGCCAGTTATAAGGAAGATGTGGGGCAGGCAGAAAACTTATGCCTGTTTCTTTTCCATCATACTTTCCATAACAATAAAGGTGATGAACAGAGATTTTAACAATTTGAAACAGAATAATCTGGGCATCCTCACTGATTACAAGTGCATGAAGAAAGAACAGAATGCATTTCCATAAAATTTTACATGTGCTGACAATCAAGATTTCAGCTGTTGCTTTGTGACATGAATAATAAACTTCGTAAATTATGCTCACAAGCCTTATATAAGATAAATATCTTCTGTTCAGTGCTGTTCCTATGCTCCCACTGAAACAATATCCACACTATTAGCTTCTCATTTTTTACAGTTTTAGAAAACACATTAAGCTTTTGGAACTTAATATAATTATTAACTGATACGCTATATAGAGATCTGCAAGAGCTTAACTTATTGCTTTGAAAGTATATTGAAAAAACCTCTTAAAATTCTCATAACTGATGTGGGATCTCTGCATTAATTCTTCAGCATTTCTAAAAGCAGTACAACTCAGTTACTGGATATATCAAAAAAAAAAAAAGGAATTCTGGATCTTACAATACAGGACTCTGTACCTCCCATTTTACAAGAGCAACACAGAAGCCTATAGACAAGGAAATCCTCAACTCCTCAAATATGCACAGTATTAAGTTGCGCACTTTAAGTTAAACACATGCACAGGAATCAAAGCTAAGTTTAACAACTAAATTTTTCATAAAACTATTCAGTCAATGCACAGTATCCCATCTAACGTCAAAGATACGTACCCTTAAAAAAAAGTTTTGGTGTTTTTTTTAAAAAAAAAACTTTAAAAATAATTTCTAAATGCACACAATCATTCAGATCTATTCAAGTCTCAAATACTTCTCAAAATACTACTGTACAACAGCACCATCCTTACAAGAGAAAGAAAAGGCACAGATTTATGGACATTAAATTCTAGTAACTAGTGGAAGTTTAACACGGGCATTTAATCCTAAAGCACAGAATCATTTAGGTTGGAAAAGATCTCTTTAAATCATCTACTCCAACCTCATCTGCGGAAGCAGGGTCAGCTAGCGCAGGCTGCCAAGCATTGTCTCCAGTTGGGTTTTGAGTATCTCTAAGGATGGAGACTCCACAACCTCCCCAGGCAACCCGTTCCAGTATTTGACCATCCTCACAGTAAAAACTATCTTCTTGTTTGAGACAAAATTTGATGTGTTTCAGTTGTGTCCCAGCTCTCTCCGACCCTTCTCACATGAAAGGTGCTTCAGTACCTTAACCAACTTTCTGGCTCTGTACTGCACTTGTTCCAGCAGCTATCATGATGTTATGGCAGACAGTGCCAAAAGCATTACTAAACTCAACCACTTCTACTGCTCAATCTACACAATTTTTTTTAAAGGTCACTTCTGTTACATTTTATTTCAATAAGAAGCATACAGAGAACTAGTGATACATTTGTACTAAAATGACAAGAAACAGTACTACTGATATTTTCCCCAGCAGGCTCCAAAACTAGCTCCTATTAGCAGGCTACCAAAGATAAAGAACAGAGCTGCTCTGTGCCTAGTGTAAATAAAGAAACTGGCAAGATTAAAAGAAATTCTAGCAGGCTGTTGCAGAATATATAATATTTTCTTTGAAATACTGTTAATAGTAAAATCAGAATTACATAAGACACAAGATTATTTTTACTGTCCACATTAACAAAGCACAAAACTGGCTGGGAGGTGTTTATGGCAACAGTTAATAAATGCAGAGCCCTGTTTCTATATAAACTCCACCAAAACCCATGAATCTCCAAGTATCTGAGTTGACAGAACAGAAAGCAATACAATAGCAAGAAACACTTCAATTCTACAAGAATGCCATGTATAGTACTTCTTTTATTGGACACATCGGGGGAAAAAATGATTATGACTGCATACTAGATTTTTAAGAAAACATTGGAACTTACAAATGATATAGAGTCAAAAGAACAGGGCAATAAAACCCAAGTAAGCAAAATCTATCCATGTGTAGTGGTTTACCATTTCAGGCATAAATATTATCAAAATTGTGTCACAATGAAAACTTTTCAAGTGGGAAAGATTTCATAGAAA
>NW_010147846.1:54956-70681 GCF_000699245.1 Pterocles gutturalis | reverse complement strand
TCTTTCCTCATATTAGCTTATTTTTGCAAATCTTTCAAAATACTTGTAAACTAAATAACGTTAAGTATTAAAGTATTAAAGAGACACAGCTTCCAAGTCTTATTTATGAACATTTAGTGGCATTCTTCCATGATCCAATAACATTTTATTGCTTTATGACATCTTAGCAGGTTTAAGTCCTCAAAAAACTAAAGACCAGTCAAAATGAACTGTTGTTTCAAAACGAGGCTATTCCCTATTTCTAACTGTAAAACAATAATCAGCAACATTAATCACAAAAATTACATTCAAATAGAAGTAGTAAGTGCATTTTTATTTTTATCAACCCAATTAAACTGAAGTGACAAATTATAAGAAAAAAAATGCAGATAAACCAAATTTTATCAACAAATGCAAAATGGTTTAGAAAATAAAGCTGCATTCCTGAGACACTTATAGCAAAACTTGAAAAGTTTCTGACCACTCTCTACCCTTCAGAATCTTATGCACAATCACAGAAGCTCACATGGTCTCTGTGGTCCAGAACACAAACCTAACAAATAAAAAACCATATTTCTTTCTCAAACCACAACTAAGAATCTGCATTTCTATCAATAAATAAATAAAAGCAACACTCACTAAATAGTTTTCATCCTGGAATGCATAATGTAATGTTGTGATCCACTGGTTGTCTCCATTCACTAACACATCTCTCTCTTCTCGAAAACAGGCAGTCTGAGGGGGAGAAAAATAATTATAGGCTTTAAGTAAAATCTATAAAGAGACACAGTTTGCAAGTTGCCTATGTTTTAACACTATGTTTTGGGGAAAAAAATTCAAAATGGTGTCAGAAGTAAAAAATCATTTGCTACACTCTCCAAACACCCCAAAATCTATTAAAAACTAGGTATCAAGAAAGTCCACCTTCTTTAAATTTAAACATTTGTACTTCTCTATATCACTAAGAGATACAAAGGGAGAAATAAACTGCTGTTTCCCATTGTCTAAAAACCCCGAGTCAAAATCTTATCTTTTTTATACATATATTGAAATCAAGTATCATTAATGACAGAATAGCAATATAAGATTGAAGAAAACAATCAAAAATTACATTATGTAACTGCAACAGGAGTTACAGAACTAGATTCTGGAGTCTTGTGTCATTGTTTTATCTCCTCATGCTGTTAGCCTAGTTTACACTTGAATTTTCACATAAGCAAGGTTCTTCTTTCGATTTGAAAGTAGCTGACAATAACTCCCGTGTAGTCATGATTTGACAATCATTAACCAGTCAGAGGTTTCTCAACACTTTTTGCTCAAGACAAGCAGGACAGAATTGAATATTGCTCATCAGACATAAGACATTCCCGAGGATCTCCCCTCAATATACTGGAAAGAAACACAGGAGACAAAAGGTGGCTTCACAGCAAGTGAAACAGAGGAGGAACATGAACTGTCAGGAAATGCTAAAGGATACCTAAGAGAAGCTGGAGAATGTTTGTATGAAACAGGTTTGTATAAAACAATAGAAGATAAAATCTGAATAAAATGATCACCTGGAAAGCAGCAAGGCAGTTAATTCAATGGAGGTCTTGCAACCTGCCCCAAGAACTGAATAAAATACCTCAGCAAAAGTCGTTTTGCAAAATAACACAGGAAAATGACCAAACAGATGAGAAGTCAAAAAGAAACTATAGCAAAGAAAGACGATACAACATTTTCAAGGGACTGAGTTCTGAAGTGAGTATCACAAGAAAGGAAAAGGTAGCAAACAGCAAAGCCAACTACAAATTTGTTCAGAAGAGTGTCTAAAAGATAGTGTAGAAAGAGTAGTAATTGTATGGGCTCTATTTAGAAGGCAGATGGAGAGTTAGAGAAAAACATAGACCATAATCTCTTCCAGCACACTCTGCTACTTCACAAAGATGTTTCATCAATTTGAACCACACTCTGTCTCTTCCATCTCAGGAGACAGCTAAATTTAAAGGAAAAATCAAGCCTTTTTGTCTTACTTTTCCAATTTCATTTCCAAAAACAATAGGCAAATACCAGAACTCTGACATGGTTATTGTTGGCTGTGAGATTTGTAGAGGGAAGAACGAAAAGCAAAATATCATTTTAGATTGAGCAAAGCACAAGAATACATGCAGTAAAAACAAAGGAGAAAATAACTCCCTCCTCCAAGCAAATAAGCCATACCAACTCTTGTTTTGGTGAACACAGTGACTAAGAATAATGCAAAGATGGTATGCTTTAAACATAGCACAATGCATGAGATAAATCACAGAAATTTGAAAAAATAACACAGCATACTTTAAACAATTTCCCTTCAAGGTTATTAAATGAAAAATACACTTTGGTGTAGGAGAAAGAGAAAGGATGATCTTCAGAATGAAGAAAAGCTGTTCCATGCTTCAGCTTGATTTTTTCCTTCCTTGTTTGTAAACTCTTGACACACTTCAGATAGACTATGAACTCTTGTTTTCACAAGGATAAATGACAGGTAGCTTCCCTACTTGTTATGACACAATTCACAGGATTAGTTACCACAGAGAGTTTATATCATTCCACTTGTTTTTGCCATGATTTAATAAAAGACCGTGCATTCCTTGAGCACTCTTGACACCCACCTCTGGGCAGTACGCCTAGAACTGACAGCAGCAGCTATTACCACAGTAGATCACAGTTGAGACAGTAACAGTCAAAGAGATGAAGTGGTTCATGGGCTTTACATTAATTCATGGCAAAAAAAAAAAAAAAAAAAAAATTCGAATGAAGCTTTTTTTTTTGTGTCTTTCATTATTTCACCATTGCACCTCATCTTCCCTAGGTACAGTGTCCTTGAATTGTTGCCAGAGACTTCCAGAGGTCATCTGATCCAAATCTCTGGCACAGCAAAGCCAACTTAGGGCTTTGGTTGTATCTATACTGTTATCACAGCCTTCAACCAGCCAAGAATTTGGGCTGCTTGGCTATTTAGTGCTCATGTCCTTACAGCTCAGAGTTAGCACCTTCTGGGAGTGCTGACTGCTTCCATGCTGCATAATATTTGTCCTAGTCTCCCCTGAGCCTCATCTGGCATCACTGTGGCACACATGTAACTCGAAGTGACTGTCAACACTCAGGCGAACAGGTCCAGGAGTGTAATAGCAAGCTGTCACACACTTTCAGGTACTCCTTGTATCAGTAATGTCCCTGATCCTACATCACATCTCAGAAGTTTTCAACAGTGGCCAGTATTTGGAAAACTTCTGCTCTTTATGACACCAAGGAGAACACTGATCTTGCAACCTGTATAATTTCATTGTAACAACGTTTCTGCATACAGTTACTCTCAAGCTTGCAGTCATCAACCTTAATCTGGCATTCGCAAGCTTCTTAAGAGTTTCCGTTTTTGAAAATGACTCCCACTTCCCACAGAATTGATACAGGGATATATGAACACCTTATTTCTGCCAGTTACGTATACACCTACCTACATGCTTGTCTCGCATTGCTGGACTGTATGATTTTCCTGCGTATTTCAGTGTTGGTGCAGCACATTGCTAACACACACAAAATGGGTCATTTTCCCTAGCAGTAGTAACAAGTGAGATGTGTTCATCAACATTTAAAAATGACAGGTTACAGTTGTTGAAGGTCATGCTTTGTAATGCATTTTCACTCCAGATGGTTCTCTTTTCACTGTATACCCATGGGTTACAAATACATGGAAAAACATAGTTCTAATTCTTTTTAGGCTAACGGTTCAGACTTCCAGAAATTCAGCTGGACCCATGGGAAGAGTATTCTTAATACCTTGCATAGAGAAGAAACTTTCAAACCTATTTATAACTGTATTTTAATGGAAAGAAATAGCTTTTAAACTGACTTTAAAAGGGTACATTTAAAAATAGAGTGGAATTTATTTCTGGTCTTTTTTTTTTTTTTTTTTTTTTCTTCTTCACTGAAATAAACCTTACAGTAGTGACATCTGATTTGGAGAGAAACATCTCTTTGTATTGAGACTAATACCAGATTGCTCAGTATCTGAATAATTTCTGGATGAAGAAGAAACATGTTTTGTACATCTAACCTCAATCAGCATGCCATTTATACTTCTTAATGTGATAACATTTTCATTAAAAGAGACAGGATGTGCACACATCAGAAATTGGCTTTAATTTGTCGGGATACATATTTTTTTTTTCAAAAGTGTGATGGTTTCCCATTGATCTAATTTCCTAACAAGACATAATTAAAACATAAATGTGGAAATCTGAATAAACTTGGAATCACCTGAACAGCAAGGCAGTCCAAAAGTAGCAAAGAAGGAGGCTCAAAGAAAAACTGAGGTTAGAGATAATCCAATCAGGCAAGTTGGAAGAGACACCAAGATAATACTTGCACTATCCAAACTAAAGAAAACTCAATAGCCAAAGCAACTTTGTATGTGTAAGACACTGAGTTATCATTTTTATGAGTCTATTTTTTAGGAAGTTTATTTTTAGTATGCATACATGAAGAACTTCAAAGCAATTTAGAGTTTCGGTCTGTTTGAAATCAATACACAAGTCTTCAGGCATAGACTTCATTTTATAAGCTTCTTTCAAAAGGAATACAGGGAAATATATTGAGGATTTTATGAAGAGTGGAGTCATACAATGAAAATAGGAACCCAAGGCAAAGCAGGGCTGTTGAAAGAGCTGTTCCACCTTTTCCAGAACACAGAACGGACTCAAGCTTTAATGAGGAACTTTCCATCACAAATTTTTGCAGATGGA
Organism: Pterocles gutturalis; assembly: GCF_000699245.1. Taxonomy (NCBI): domain Eukaryota; kingdom Metazoa; phylum Chordata; class Aves; order Pterocliformes; family Pteroclidae; genus Pterocles; species Pterocles gutturalis. The sequence goes on along the minus strand of NW_010147846.1, from coordinate 65,939 downwards.
CATTTTTTATGAAACATGCATTCAAGTGAATTTGAAAACTTATCTTCCTGATTTTTCAATCTACAGATTGGACCTTGACTAAGTTCTAACTACTGATAAACTAATAGGCTTGTTGAATTATAGCTCAGTAATTACCTTTCACCATGGAAAATACTTGCTAAATGCTACATTCCTAGCTGGAATAAATGCACTAAAAGATTGCTTGTACAGTTGGTAATTCCTGGGCAATTACAGAAGAGGTATAATGTCTAAAACATCCAGCCCCAACTAAGTCACGATTCCATGCCATTTTAACCCTTTCTGATGAACTATTGAATGAATATTATTTTAATATTCATCTTCATACTGTCAATAAGTAGGGAAGCACCTTCTCAATCTCCATATACACACAAAGTCTTGTGGAAAAAAAAGTAAAAATTCAGCATAGTAAGATGGTACAGGACTAGAGAAAAAATTTCCGTAATCTTACTTCAGCTCTCTTCAGCATCTCCCATTTATTAAGTATCTTCATGGCAAAAACCTTATCCGCATTCTTCAGTTTTACTACTGCAACCTGGAAAAGTTAAATGAAAGTTAAAACATGAAAACGCACATTGTCATAAATTTTATTAAACCTTGTAGTTTTAGGTTTTTTTTTTCTTCAGTGTTCTGGACACTTAGCTTTACTCTCCACACAATACCATACCATCACCATCAAGAAAAAGTAACATCTCAACAGTACAGGATATTCATTCTGCGAAAGTTCCAAGTCTATTTTAAGCTTTCATTATGTATAATTTTTTCAACGTAACTGTAGATGAATAATGGTATTTCTCACCATCACACTTCTTGCTCTATCATACTATCATAAAGCTATCACTGGCTGTATGCTTTATATTCTTGGATTTATCCTCCCAGTCCTACACAATAAATTCCATAACCACCAAGAAAAGACAACAATGTAGTAGTTTCTAAAACAAAATAAACAATCTTTTAGGTTTTAGACAAAAATTAAACTGCAGGTTTGCCATAAAACAACTTCCACTCTCATTTCAAATAATGCACTAGACTTTCATCGAAGATATAGTAAAGTACTAATTCACAATTTTCCACCTGAAGTTCAATGAGCTCTTTATCATGTCTGTTATTAGTGGCAGGGAAACAGTGAAATCCACATTTTCTAGAGAAGTAAAAATTAGGAAACACAAGGCTCCCTCCCTCTCATTGCTTCTGGAACATAATATACCATATGCCTATGTAAAAATATATCAACGAAGCCAACTGACACAGTCCTTTTCTGAGAATATTATAGTTTTGTTTAGCCATAATAAAAGCTAACATGGAACATTTTTAGGAAAGAGGGAGAGAAGAAGTTTACACAAACGTTGTCACAGTTCAGGCTTCTCTGGGTATGGAAAGCTAAGTGTCTCACCTAAAATGGCCAGGAATCTGCCACAGAATCAGCTGCTGATCAGAACACTACACTACACCACACCCCAATTATAGAAAAGTTCAGCAATCAATACATTTTAGCAACTATTCTCCAACTCTCCCATTCTGTCTCTTCCCTTTCAAATAAATGTTAAGGCTTAAGGAGATAAAAGTGTGCATCTGGTCACAAACACATGCTGTCATGCAGATTATCATCATCTTCATCCTGCAGAGCAGTGACAAAAAAATACTAAGGTTGAATCCTACATTCCTTCCACCTCTTTCATAATCAGTAATCCAGCTATGTGGAAAGACAGTGATAACAGAAAAGAAAATGCAGGATCAGACAGTTTGAAGAAAGTGTCATGTAAACCTCTTTCAACCATCTTCAAATGTGTCATCAGCTGCAGCAGCTTCATGAACATAGCAAAAGCACATGTTGAAGGATTGCAATGCTCAGATGTCTAAACTAAAGCATACCTAAAGGCATACCTCCTGCTTAGCTACAGACTCATAGCTGAAGCAGATGTGATTTCCCATATATGCAGCAACACATTATCAGCCCTGCTCTTGAAACTGCTAACTCTTGGGGCCACCGGGGGTGGTGGGGGGAAAATGAAAAAAGGAGAAAAACCAGAAAGGTGCAACATCTACTTGTTTAAACTAGTTTATGAACTGAAATTTTTAAAGGTTACTTTATGCATAAAAATTGAGGTTCAAGTCCAGAATTGGGATCCCTCAAGGTACTTTCAGATTTGAAACACAAAAATAGATTGTTACTTTAGACTATACTCTAATTTTAATTCATAAAGAATGTCAACTCTCCTGTGCATGGTACCCCAAGACCGAGCACGACAATTTTCTGTAGGAGGGAAAGATCAATCCTCTGCAGTGATACATAACTCACAATGAAGATTTGAACCTTGACCCTCCTTTTACTTTACTAGCTAAAGCCAGCTTGAAACTCTGATAAGCCATATCTGTACCAATTTCTAATTAGAAATGGCAGGAGGAGAAAGGCTTCACATTGAAACTAGGCGGTGTTCAAACGGTATCCTACCTTGGATGACAGTGACTCCCTTCCCATGATATAGCGTGTGGTATTAAGCTACAATGTAATTCTTCACTAAAGATCTTTCAGAGTTTTGCCACAGTTGCTGGGAAAAATTAAAAGGTTGGTCCTAGAGCTGAGTAGACTGCTGCGGCTGTCCAGCATGAAAAGCAAGTTTTTCCCCATTATTAACCATTGTAGTATAAGCAGCCAGAGGCATAAGATAATCCACGTACTTGAAGTCCAACTCCAGGATTTCATTTCTTGCCTGTAGCATGCTCAGTGAAAGGCTGTGTTACTCTGCAAAAGACTCAGCTATCAAAAGACATACACTAATTGTACAGCTGCCCAGATTTGTGTGTCCTATACGGCATTCACTTTCACATGACCAAAAGAGCTACAGATCTCCCTTTGGTTAACTGCTGGAGCTCAGGGCTTCATGACACAATTGAGGGCTTGGTACCTTCCGTGAATCACAGAATCAGAACAGTTCAGGTTGGAAGGGACCTTAAAGGCCACCTAGTTCCAACCCCCCTGCCATGGGCCGGGACACCTTCCACTAGATCAGGTTGCTCAAAGCCTCATCCAACCTGGTCTTGACTGTGTAATAGTATTGAAGAGTGACTAAAGAACAAAAATAGACTCATGGTTACCAGCTGTGTTTACAATCAGTCAGAAGCAGTCCTTTAGTCTGTGAAAGCCATTAATGTTATTACATATCAATAACCACCACACACACACACGATCAAAAACATCATAATTTTTCTGCAATGACAGCATCTTTTTGGAAGTGTCTTAGTGGTTTATGAAAGTAAATTCTAAAATGCTTATTTCGGGATGGTGAAAGAAAAATCTGACACTTCAGCAATGAGCAGAATTATAAAGTTTATAATTGAAACAAAAAATTCTGAAATAGGATTACAGACTTAGGCTGTGTTTACATACACACTAAGAGGTACATACTGTGTATACAAAGGCCCAAATACACACAGTTCTGTTTTGATGTTCTCCCTTTCCCAAATAAGCTGTCAAGACAGAAGAAAGGGTAACCATCCCCGTCTAGTTATCCTGAAGTGTCTTGCTAGTGGAATTTCTTCAAGTTGAACTTTTAAAGGTTTGGGGTTTTTTTTTAATTTATATTTTCCTGTGAGCAGCCCAACAAAAAATGATTGGTATTTGCTGATGTAAACATCTTGGTTTAGTAAGATTTTTTCCCCCCATTCTTCCAACAGTTTTCCATATTTCCCACAAACAGCAGTACAGTCTGGCACACTGTCAGACACTTTCTGCCCCAAACTTGGTTACTTGTCTCTACGGTACATGTCTGCAAATTCCCTCTGCTTAAAAAGGAATAGCCTTATACAGAAAAAAGCTAAAACAGTAAGTATTAAAATGGGGAAAACAAGCAAACAACAACAACAAAAAAAAAAAAAAAAAGAAAGAAAAAGGAAGAAATTTTTTTTTTAAAACCATAGGACTAGCATTGGTTTTCTTGTTCATCAGGAGTAGGCTGCCCTCCAGAAACAAGCACTGAGTTTCAAAGGGACACATAGGGAATTAACAGCCTAACCTCACTTGCAAAACTAAAGGAATCTAAGCACAGCACTCCTTCAGCTTTTCTTACAAAGCCCTAGCTCACACCATCAACCTCTGGACTGAGGGAGTGAGAGGGAACGTTGCTGCTCTTAAGTGGATGTCAAAATCTAGAAGTGACTAACTAGTTCTCAAGACCACAAAATTCATCATCTTTGAAACATCAACAGCATAACAACATAGTATTTGCTTGCATAAGCAAGCACAGAACTTCTTTTTTTTTTACAAAGCAATAACAGAATGAGCTAAAAATTTTGGTGTTAGCTAGAAATTTCAATCAGCTGCACTTTTATACTGCTGAGAGACATGCTGTAAGACCTGTTGCCTACAGGACTCAACAGTGGTCCTTCTCCTTTCCTAGCAGCACCCTTCAACTGCCAAGTTCAAAATCTTCTTGTTTAGAGTTCTTTAAGTCTTTCAAACCATGCTGCCCAAAGCCAGCACAACGAAAACACTTGATGCCCACATTATTAATTTTACCAGGATAATACTCCTCCTCCAAGCAAAACATCTGTGTTTTCCAAAGACAACACTCTCTTAGATAAAATTATAAATAAGTAAATGCATGTATGGAAAGGGAAAGGGCTTGTTGTTAATTTGACAAAAAGGAAGCATTCTCAGACTGGCAGCAAGCAGGGTAAGGGAAAAAGAAAACTATGAACAACGAACTCTTACAGTTATAAGCAATAACTAGTTCAAACTACTTTTTGTCTACATCAAACTTATAAAAACAAAAAGGGAAATATTTCTTGACTATGCAAATTGAAGAAATTGAGTAGTGTAAAATCAAAATAAGAACAAGTCAGACACTGTGCCAAAGAAAACTTGCACTAACTTTGTAGTCTACAGAATTTCAGAATTATGTTGATTCAGGAGACAAAAATTACTCCTCCCAGAAACCTAGGGCAACCTTGGTCTCATTTATAGTTTGCTGGAAAGAAAATACATTCCAGATTTCTTAATCTGTCTCAGTAAGCTACTGTAGTCTACTGAATCCTACTGAACCATGCAAGTATTTTGTAATTTAATATCAATATAGTTTTTGGTGGCTTAAGTAGCAATAAATTTTGGTGGTCCTTTTTTCAACCTTGCTCAGATAATTACTGGTTATTTTAAAGGGAAATTAGTAATTTCATACAGAACCTGACTTTTTTAGACAAATGTCTGTGCAGGACTTGAAACTTCTTGTCTTTAAACTAGCAAGAAAATTTAACATATATCCTTGGAAATATTTAGAAAGTCCTACTTTAATAACATACAAAACCAAACACCTTCACTGAGAGAACATCAGTTTTGCCCTTGCCAAAGATTTTGGCAGTTAAGTAGAGTCACGCTATCTTTCTCAGATAAGGAATTAGAAAGAAACAGTGTTCTAAAAGAGGAGAACTAACCGATTACACAGACTGTCCTCAGAAGAGGACGGGGAAAGTTACGCTCTCACTATTCATGGGATGATTCATCATAAAGAAGCCTCCTGAGAAAGAGCTACAGTTTGTTTGTGGTTAAACTGCTGTGGAGTTGGATGCTGATTTAGCTGACAAAAATGTCTTCTCTTAAAAACACAATGTAAGGCAGGTTTCACAGATGATTCTTCTCACAAGAAAGCACTCACATTAGTAATTTTTTCTTACATCTTATACAATCTGTATATGAACTCAGCTGCAACTACTGTGGCAGCACTGAGAAAAGCCAATGGTTTAAGAGGAAGCGTTTACATCAAAACAGAGAATGCAACATTCTTTGTGGTGGAGGTTCAGACTAAAGATAAATTATCCATGAATAACTTCAGGCTTCAGTCTCCTTTATAAAAAAGCATTACTGCAGATGAGCAAACCCAGCTAAAAGTGATAAAGTAGCTAAATAAATACTACTCTTTTATTGTTATTTTTACAGTTGCCCTATGACGACATTTGCATGTAGGCATCATTAGAGTATGGAGTGACATATGCTACAGCAGAAATTCCTGTTTCTCACATGCTTCCTCTATTGTTCCATAACCACAGACTAGAAAAGACTAATTTTCACACATAATGCAAACATGTAAGTGAACCTGAAACCAATTCTTCTCTGTCACATGCCATAAAGCCTCCAGAGATGCTCTCATACCAAGGAGAACTGAAAAAAACAAACATATTTCCAGTTCCAAAAGCAATGAAGACATTGCTCAGAAAATCTTTTTCTTATACTTCAGGTTTCAGTTCACACATATTTTCAGCAGTATGAAGTACTTTCTGCGGAAGCTCTACATACTATCTGTATGTATATCCATCTGTAGTATATTTGGCCACCAAAAACTCAAGGCACTGTTACGCATTAGGTTGCTCTTTCTACATACGTAGTGTCCTGCATGAACAACAAAGCGTATGCACTTAATATAATTACGAACGGGCAGAAAGTTAAAGTTTATTTATTCAAGTTTCCCCAACCTACATAATGTAGCATGGCTAGCGTAAAACATAGTGATCAACAGCCTTGCTTGACGACTTCAAATAAGAGATCGTAGAATCATAGAATGGTTTGGGACCTTAAAGATCACCTAGTTCCAACCCCCCTGCCATAGGCAGGGACACCTTCCACTAGAACAGGTTGCTCTGAGCCTTATGGTTTAATAAGAAGCATCAAAAAATCATGTAGTTCGATAGCAGCAGGTGACAACTGAAAAAGAAACTAACACTTCCTAAATTCTTTAAAAGAAATTCAGGAAAAATATTCAAATATTAATTAAAAATAGGAAAAGAAGTGACAGGAATAGAGAGATTTCTCTTTGTTCTTAGAACGTCAATATCAATATTCGGCTATTTAACTTGCTGAAAAATACTTTCAGACCATCCAGTTATTAAGATTATTAGAAACTACTAGATCTTTATACCATCAGTAACTTACTGGTCTCCACCTGCTGACTGGAAAGAACTACAGTCAAGCAAATGATTTATCATCAGACAGTTGAAACATGGTCTCTTAATCCATGTGAACTTGCCTTCCCTCAAAATTTAAGAGAGTTAAAAAGAGCTGTCAAAGAATGTATAAATCAAAATGTATGTGCATCAAATATCAGGTGGGCCTACAATGTCCATTATGCCTAAATAATGTAAAAACCCCTACACTGGTATATTGCTATTAACTGTCTCTCCTCAGCGCTGCAAATTTCCAGAAGCATTATTCAAACCCTTCCTTCCACCTCCCTCACATACATACCTCCCCAAAGGCTCCTCGACCAATCACCTTCAGGATTTCAAAATCTTCTTTATGTAGTCGCATCTGTTTCACTTTAGATGTAAAAGGTTTGGCTGAAAAAAACAAAAATATCAATCATGTAAATAGGAAAAAAAAAGCCACCCACACAAACCCCCCCCAAAAAACCCAACAGGTAACAGTAACATAAAATAGATGCAATCAGAGCCCTGAGAACAACAGACAACTTTGCTTATATACCTATATTCCCTAATGATATATAATGAAGTTTAAAGCTAGAAGTAACGACCCATAAGAACTAAGCCAAAACTGCTGTGAGAAAAAGTTTAGGAAAGCAAGCTTGCATTCACTTTTTTTTTTTTCATTTATAGTTTAAAAGAAAAAGAAAGAAAGAAAGAAAGAAAGAAAGAAAGAAAGAAAGAAAGAAAGAGAGTTGAGCTGACTATATTTTTCTACAGTCTTCCATGCTCATAGCACTGTGCTGTATGTTGTTAAGTCTGGTTGCAAAAGCAAAGTATAATATAATGAGTTCATTTTGGACAGTATTAATTTCTCTGTTAAAGAGCAAAACAATATTGTTTTCAACGAAATCAAAATGCTGATGAATGATAACTGGAAGGGCAATATTGGCCTAGATGATGTATCATGCAATATTTTTGGAGACCAATTCTTGAAGATGGGGGACGCTTAGTAGTAATTTCTTGGCTTCTGGAAGCAAGAACAGTTGTACTCAAGACATTATTAACACATTCAGTGGAAAAACCCCATGTATATAAAGTTAAGCTTCATTTCCCTCTTCTTTTTCCCTTCTTTTATAACATATTTGAAAGCAGTAAGCAAAATAAGGTCTTGCATTCCAGCCAAGTAACCCCAGTGTTCTTTGCAATGGAACAGTATCAGGAGGACTGTTCCCCTCTTTCAGCCCCATTTAGCACTACAACTAACCAGTCCTGGTTCATTAAGACATGCTCTCTGCATGCATGCAAAACTTCCAAGTTACTGATAACTCAACTACAAAAAACACGTAACACAACCTTTGGCAAAAAAGAAAAAACCTATAACTTTAAATAATTAAGCAGGAAAAGTTCTTTTAAAAATAATTGTTTTAAAATAATGTTTAATACTTTGCACAAATGAAAGCTATTACTAAAACAGAAGCTTCAGTAAATATGGTTCATAAAAGTTGCCCATAGAAGAAGGTTGTATAAATCAGCGTACACAGGACTGGAACGGGTCTCAGAAAATGTTAAGTTCAATTTCTGGCTCAAATGCTGCCTTTCCCAATGATCCTAAACAAGCAGCTCCAGATACTTCACCACAGTTTCACATCTATTAAAGAGGGACAGAATTTTTGTAACAGACAAGGCACTGACCATCATATACTTGCATCAAGTAAAAGAAACAAAAAGATGCATCATGAGGAGCCATAAAAACCTTTTAAACGTATGCTTTCATGGTACAGTGACCCATCTAAGTCCACTTCTATCTGTACAGAGGCTGATCGAACTAGCACAGCTTTATCTGCAGCGAAGAGTTCCAAGAGGCATCATATTGCAGAACAATCTGTTGAAAATAATGGTTCTAAACAGAAATGGGAATTGGTTTTCTAAAGCTCCAAAAGTAAACCCTCCCACATAACAACCAAATTATATCTAGACACATGTAAGAAAACACATTTGGGTTCTCCTAGAATTCAGTATTTTCTCTTTCTAATGTTATGAACTAGTCCTGCAAAAAAACCTCAAACCCTAATACGTATACAGATAATGCATAATTCAGTTTTTAATTTTGATATTAACACGCACCCCTTCAAGGCACTACAAAATCCTTGTCCAAAAGCCTACTGCACTCTACTCAAAGCAATTCTATAAACTGAGTCAAGACACAAGTTACCTGTATTTTTAATACCTAAAAAAAAAACACCATAAAGCTTCTTTGTCCTAGTCCTTAAATTAGCATTGTAAATCACATCTGAAAAACAATGCAAAAACATGGGGTCTTATATTTCTCTTGCTAAGCAATACAGCACACCTCTAATGTTAGTGGTACAACAGATGAAATCCTTCAAAAATCTCAGAGGTTCCAAATTTTGAACTCTGTCAATTTTTCTAAAATTCCTCACAAGCCAGGAATCAATTCTCTACCAGGAGTAACATTTGTTATAACTACAGAAACATCAACTTGTGACTAAAAAAACTTGGGTTTAGGCCCAAATAGTAAAGATGCACCCATACGACACTCAAATTTTAACTGCAGTTATATTTTTACTTTAAATTTTTTTTCAAAACATTTAATTATACAATTAAAATACAAGTTTAATATTACATTTTAAATAGCTTTAAAATGTAATTTAAACAGAAGTATATTACTCAAGTTCCTAAAGATTCCCCAAACTTTCAATTAATCTTTTACACCTTAAAAGAAAGGCCTTGCAGCAGAAACAGTAAGTGACAACAAAATGTACTGCCTTACTGGGACAGTCTCAGCTGTACTGTACCAACTAATTTTATACAAATATTAATACGACTGACGAATACTACTGAACAAATTAAAACAAGCCTTTACAGCCTTTTAATTTGAAAAACAACTGATTGAAAACAAAGTAGTTCTCAGCTTCAACAGTTTTTGACCATTATAGGCCTGGCTAGAGTACAAGGCAAAATATCCTGTTAACAAGCAACAGCATAGCTGCTTAAACCACAAAACTCTTCCTCACTTTATACTGTAAGGAAAGGCCTGTCATTCTTTAATTACTACATTTTGGAATCTTCCAGGGTTCCCATAGGGACACTGGAAAAATAAACATCATTATAACTACTTCAGTAAAATACAGCCGACAAAAATAGGTTTGGATTAGGTTTAATGATTTGTAGTATCAGTGTTAGTGGAAAGGTTTGTAAACCCTTCTTGTAAACCCTTCTCTTTTATTTTTTTATCATCTCTAGCAATAGACATGTCAGCGTATAGCCAAGCAGTTTTATGAAGAAAGATACTGTCCAAGGAAAGAAAGAAAAAAATGAAAAAAAAATTGCCCAAGGAATGTGCTCCACATAGCTTGTTCCAAAAAAGGTCAATTTGCTTTATCATCGATGTTGTTTGTCTGTTCTGCAAACATCTGCTGTTCTTGTGGCAACAGCAATCTTAATTACAGAAAACTTGGCCTGGCCAAGGGTCTTGGAAGGCATATCTTCAGACAGCCGTTTCATACATCCAGCTTTCCAGGCTATGAGGTTAACAGGCAGACTTTTTGCAACTACTTTGGCAATGTCATATGAGCTGTTATAAAGGCAGCAGACCGTAAGGTCAGGAAACAGTTTTCAAAATGCAATGTGCTCAAAGGGGTCCCCGCAATGCAGCTCTGTTAAAACATACAGGTACACAACCCTCCCCTGTTTACCTCCCCATCCCCATAAACAGAACCATCATGAAGTTAACAGAAAACTAGACCCTCTTTTTCAGGAGAGGCAGTTTCCTTGATCGTTGATAGCAGAGAGACACACTCTCTTTGCAGCTTTCTGAGACCAAAAGGCAGTATGGGCTTTTCCTTTGGTACTTCACTCAACCTACAGAAACACACAGAAGGACAGCTGATTTTTTCCACGCAGACATCCCTTTTCAAGGGTGCTAGCCATGTGTGATGCAGATTAGGGACCAGAAGTTTGCTGCGCCAAATCAAATTCCTCCTCCTCCAAACCAGAAGGTAAGTGTGAGCAGCATGTCCCCTGGCTCCTCCTGGA
>NW_010147846.1:39357-54938 GCF_000699245.1 Pterocles gutturalis | reverse complement strand
AAGTTCATTATATAAAACTTTTGAACTTGCCAGTATATTCTCTATGGCCACAAGCTGACAAGTCATGCACAGAGTCTATGGACGAGGCTGCTCTGAAAAATATTCTGTGTTGCCATCAATTGCCATAGAGAAGATAGGTAGATACAGCTTTACATATAAAAACTGTTCTACAAAAACACTGACTGCCCCACCTGGCCAATACTTTCTATCTCACCCTGCCTCGGAAAACTGCACCGCCACCCTCTTGGCAAGATTCCTTGCACTTGTTCAATCAATTACACACGGCAAGAAAAGCTCATGTCCTAACTCACCCTATGGGGTAACCAACGTACTGAAGTAGCATGCAAAGTTGTTTTTTGTTTTTTCAAACAAGATGAACCTGCCATGACTATTCCTTCAAATTATTTCAATCTTTATGGGTCTTCCACCACATTTTATGTTCTAGCCATTCACTCCATTTGTGCTTATAAAACATTTAAACAATAAAAGTCAGTAAAAGGAGAATTCTACGTGTTTGAAATTTAGATTTTTTTTCCAGTTGAAATCTGAATAAACTTCACCTGAAGTAACATTAAGCACAGAGAAAACCAGTCAGCAGGAGTCCAGTTGCCAAGCCAGGCATACAGAGAAGCACACGTTCTGCCCCCGTCCCCTCCCTCCTGAAAAGGGAGGATTTTATCCCAATTACAACAACTGTGTAGCAGAATAGAGGCAAAACAATGGGTTCTGCAGTAGTGACACTGAGCTTCAATGGTCCGTTTGTCATATTTATGTGGGGGAAGCAGCTACTAGCATCACTTACAGCATGTTTAATACCAAGGGGTTTAATTTTTAAAATCCTAGAGATAAAAATCCATCTCCTGAATTCAGGAGCTGACACAGGGAGGACAGCAACATGGTTGATAACCCAATACAGTTTAATACTGTCATTATACACATGATACCAAACAACATCAAAATAATAAAACAGCAGTATTGCATACTTGATTTGCAAAGTTAGTCTCATGCTCCTGTCTCGGTCTCTCTCCCTCCAGCTCCCGGTTTCTGTCAGCAGAGCTTGGGCAGGGTTAGTCTGAAATTCAGATTTTTCAGGGCTAACCTGCTGGCGGAGGTGGGAAGAGCTAGTGGCGAGCTCCTTCCTCTGCCCTCACCTGCTAGTGCCTCTTTTTTTTAGCACTGCAGTGAAACAGAGCTGCTTTGGGTATGTGCTGAAATTAAACCCAAGTGAGATGAAGACCATGTTGACTGTTTAAAGAAAGTGCTGCAGACTTGGAGCAGTAATTGGGTCCCCATAACTGATTTAAATTGAAAACAAAACAGAACAGGACAGTGTTTAGGTATTTATCTTGATGCCTCACTGATGCCATAGTTGCTTTTTGGATAAACAGGCTGGCTAACTCTGCTCAGATGAAAGACTGTATATCCTCGACTGGCAGGTCTCAGTAACAAACCTGTGTCTTACTTCCCCAAAGGACTTAGAAAACATGCTTCCTTAGTGAACCAGGCATCACACAGCAAACCCAGACTTCTGCCCACTGCATTGTTCAGTGTACAATACCGTGTCGAGCCAAAGGTACAAAAATTAAAAGCTCTGTCCACTGCAATTGTCAACAGCAGCGTTCATTATGAAAGAAAAAGATTGGAAAAGAAAACAACCACCATGGGAAACTAGCTGCTTGCCACTTCAAGACAAAGCCCCTTTTCCTTCACTAATTAAAAACAATTATAAAAATATATACAGAGCTTTCCCACGAAAAGGGTAAAAACCACATAACCTAGGAGATTGCCACTTAATACCAGAAGTCACTCTGATTCTTCCTAACACTGTCCTTGAAAAAATAAAAAATAATTTAAAAAAATAGAAGGAACAAGGCAGAATAATACATTGATAGCTTTGTTTTTAAAAGCATTCTGAAGTTTTGAAATTTCTGCTAAATTCCTGGAAGGAATTTAACAAGTGTTTTTATTTTACAGGCTCAGTCCAAACCCAAAGCATTTATTTTCCAGTGGATTCTATCAGCTGTGATTATGAAATGTGTAAATAGCATTTTTTGAGTTAGGACAGATCATAACTGGAGGTTTCAAAAAATTCCAGAAAGGAAGTGTGAGAGAATATTCCTCCCAAAATAAACAAAACAGTATTTCTCAAAACAAAGCCAAAATAATTGACAATCAGCAAAGGAGGGCTGATTGAAGCCTAATTTAATCGAGAGGAGATGGAAAATAAATCTCTCCTCTCCACCCACCTAAGACTGGCAAAACAGCAGAAGAAAGTTTTGTTGCAATTCTGCCAAGTCTCTGGAGGAAACCAGGGGCAAAACACTGTAGTCAACAGCGATAGCAGCTGAACCACAAAACATTAGTTAAGGCAATGTAAAAAAAATATAAAACTGAGTATTTGTGGCTTAACAGTGAAGATTCAGTTTTCACTCCCTCAGAACATTTTAAACATGTTTTTCCTGAAGAACAGTTAAGTGCCAACATCTGTAAATATAAGTTAAGAATCTGTCACTTTCCAAGAATGAGAAGCATGTCCACAAATTCCTGTATATGGTATAGACAGACACAATATTCTGGATCCTGTTCATCTTGGGCGGGGGGGGGAGGAAGTTATCTGTTCTCATCTAGGTCAAGTGGAGACCATCCAGACATCTTTGGCTACAGCTACCACAAAAGATTGTTCAACAGGAACTGTAAAATCAGAGAGAGAAATAAAATACCTTTTCCAAACAGACGAGAGTATTTCTGTTTTTTCCCTCCCCAGACTCAGATGAAAAATAATCCCTGCATTCATGAAACACCCGCTGCAGATCTGGGCAACACTTCCACACCACATCAAGATATGGCCATTATTTTTTTTATTACCATTCTTCCTCGTCACAAGAATTTCAGTAAACCACCCTATGTTTAAATATTATTATAGTAGCAGCAAAGTGAAATATTGAACTTCAATTCATCCTGCTGTGCATTGGAATTCAGAGGCAATTCTTGTAGCATGGTCAGTAAAATCTTTACTATAGGACTTCTGTTCCACCTAGTAAAGAGGGTGGAAATGCTCTGGGAACAAATCAAGAGAAGACAGAAGAAAAGTTTTGTGATATTTAAAAAACCTGAAAGGCTAACAAGGGAGAAGGAGAAAGGTGGTCTTATGCTTATAAAGCAGAATGCTGCTTAGACTCCATCCCTCATGCTGTCACAGAGCTGGAGACAAGTCAATTAAAATCACAGTTCTGACAGACAAGCTTAAACTTCGCATTCCTCAATATTTGACATGTAACTCAATATGCTGGTATTTGACTGCCAAAAAATTCTGGCCATTTAAGCTGTAAATAAAATCAATCAGACCTGTGTTTAGAATTACTAAATATTCTGAAAAATTAAAATAAACCAGGCATCAAAAATGAATACTTTAAGTAAAATTCTTAGTCCCTCAATGCTTTACTTTTTATGTAAAAATAGAGATATCACCATCTAATCTGACCAGGCTCTCAAAAAATACCATCCTACTGTTTGTGAAAGATTATCCGTTGATGAATATCAGAGAAAAAAATCAAATATTATGCAATAAACAAAGAGTGTGCAACCACACAGCAAGTTCAAGGAAAGAGAAAAAAAAAAAAAAGGAAAAAACAACAACAAAACAGGAAAAAGAATGACTGCAAGTCAAGTAACAGCACTCCACTCTCAAGATCAGGTATTTTGTGACCACAACAGAAGCCTGCCTGTAATACATACCCTCTCAAGGTAGTTGTGGAGACATCATTAATTCTGTCACTTCCTTTGTTTTGCATTTATGTTTTTGCATTCTTAAACAATTGTTCAATATATATTTTATTTATAATTAAAATAATCCTCTCATTTAGAAAATAAAAATTAATCCTCTCTAGAAATTCTGCTGCATATAGTAATAAAATAGAAGTGCTTTAGCAGAAGAAAGCTATCAACTGTGATCCACAGAACACAGTCATCTAGTAAATGATCCTCACTGACGAAAGGACCCGAGCTGCAGGTTGTTGCTCTCTGCGCAGACCAGCACTAATGCCCTGCTCAGTTTCCCAGGCATTTCCCAGCATTTTAGGAGCCTCCTGTTCCATTTCTGAAGCTAGAGAAAGAAAGATTTAAAGGGATACTCAAGTATCTGCCTAATATTGCTGCTTACCTTACACTCTCACCTCTAACAAATACATGATCCAGTTTCACCTCTTCCCTGCTGTGACTCCTCATCCCAACACTTTCGTTCTGAACTATTCAGTCCTAACCTCTCCCACAAGGCCTGTCATCCAGTATCACTCTGTCCTGTACCCACACAGCTTTGCCACCACGCCTCACGGCTTCTACCCACAGGCTCCTCAGTTTGCTCCACATTTGTACCTCACCTGCTTCTTTTATCAGTCTGTTCACGTCTCTCTCTCTTTACCTCCAGGCCCCTATCCTGTTACCCTGCTGGTCACAGAAGCCAACATCTGAGCCAACTCTAAATTTCTTACTTTTTCTTTCAAACTCTGGTCTACCCAGCTGGAGTCTCTCCTCCAAAGTCCCAGTTTCCCAGATGATGCCCTGCCACCATCCTTTATCAAATTCCCTGACGCATTTCCCTTCTCTTTTTACAACCACTAGTCTTAATGTCTTTATTTTTCATTAAATTGCGACTAACAAACAAGGACTTGAGCTACACAACATCAGCCTGCCCTCCTTTTACTTCAGAATTTTAATTAAAAGGAAAGACTGTTTCTATAGTCATCTATATAAAGCAAATATACTGAGGTCAGACATTTGATTTTTTGTTGATACTGCATTTCATTACATCTTACACAAGCAACCAACATTATTCTTTTGCTTTTTTGAGGAAAAGGCCAGAAAAGCTCTGTAAAACTAAAAGCACTTTTAATCTCCTTTAGTTAGTTAAAGGACATGTTCTAAACCTTGTGAGAAGGGAGGTGAGCAGACTCTCCACAAGCTCCTCTCCTCTCATGGTGTTTTTACCCCCAAATTCACTGCACATCACTGCAGATGCTTCCCAACAAGCTGCAAGGGCCTCAGAGCAGAAGGCTAATAACACAGCCAGGCTCTAACAGCAGGCAAATTCTTCTTCAGGATGTCACAGGCAAGCGCCTACCATATGAACTGACACATCACGGCACAATATACCTTGTTTCCTCTTTAAAGCACGGCATAAACCTCCTCACTTCATACACAGCGCATTTCACTGGCACTTGTTTATATTTGCATTGCAACAGATCTCAAAAGTCCCCGTCAGGACTGCAGAACTCTGGGTAGTGATTATCCTACAAACACACACGACTACACTCCTAATTCTGCCTTTACAGACAACACTTGAAATGAAAGATGTTATATGAAGTCCTGCACTCATTATCTATACCTGACATTAAACTGAAGTTCAAACATTAACGTTCAAAATTAATAAAAGCAAGAATTACTCTATAGAACATATGCCAAATGGAAATATTAAAAACTACAGTAAGAACTTAATATTGTGAGAAGGAATTTTGCCTAGGTTAAAATAATACAAGTTTTCCAGTCATATTTTTAAATCTTCTTAGAAGTAACCACTCATTGTCATTAGAGATATTTTTAAAACAGCATTTGTGGTCCAAATAAATTAAAAGTTACTTTTGAACACTGCCTGTGTTCGTTTTACACTGTTATATCCTATCGGTTACTCTGAAATTACTAAAAATAAAACAATAAATCATATTGCACTTCATTAATACCTACAGGAAAATGCTGCTTCTGAGTGTTAAGCCACTGTAAGTGCAATGAAAAACAAAGATACTCTACTGCAGTCTCCAAGGCTGCTTTTTACTCAAATTTCAAGTTCCTAGTCACAAAAGAAGAAAACAAAACACCTTTCTTATATCCACAGAAAAATTTTTCCACCTCCACAGCTTAAGCTCCCACTCCACACGTACCTCACACCATTTTAACGCCATCACCCTATATTATTTCTGCTGTAAGAACTGCAAAGCTACTCATTTGCTTGTTCCTTGTAGTCAAGGTGGGTAATGCAATTAACACATTCATTATTGTCTGGTTCTTTTGCATTAACACAACAATAAAAAGACAAGTTAATTCTAAAAAATGTGATGTTAAATCACATTTCAAGAACTCTTCTCAGTTTCACTATATTTAAGGAATTATGACTTTAACCGTAGTCCTTTATTAAACTAACAGCACTCCTTAAAGATCTTCAAAGATCCTAGAACTTCAGCACTCTTTCAGAGTTACCTTAAAACTGATGTAATTAAAATTAAAAAATCATTAAGAATTTGCAAGTTCGGTGCCATTAGAATGTAAATTGCCCATAATAAACTTGATTTGGCCCACTTGAGAATAAAGACCATATCATAATGCTTAAGTACCTAACTGTGCACCAGATCCGGCACTCTATTTCTCAACTACAATCATCTTTGCTTTCTTCCTGATTAAGTGATCACTGTAAAATAATGCTGATTAAGATACTTTTATTTTGACCGCATTTTACCTCATGGCAATTTTAATAATTCAATCTTCAGTGCAGCTGAATCACTAAAATCTATCACTACTTCAAAAAAAGATCAACAATCCCCATTAAAATAAATCAAACTTTCAACAAAATCTTGATTTTGAAGATGACAAATATATTTCCCAACACCTTTAACAACCCTACAGCATACATTTTCGGACAGTAGTAAGTTCCTACATAAAGCACGTACATCTGTGCACACGCACGCACACGCATAAGAGATTCTTGCACCACAGCCTTTTTTGCTCTGATCCACACCTCCTTTGTACCACCAAGGATGCAGTGAAGAACAATTCTGGAACCCAGATCACAGATGGATCAAATTTTTTATAAAATCAAAGAGAAATTTTAACTTATTTTTATTTAGTTTTTCTGTTCAGTTTTTAGGCCCCCTTACGCTTATATTGCCTAAACATAAAAAGGTTTTCAAACCACCTTTTTAAGGTCACATTGTTTCAAACTAAGGCTTCAGAGTTCCTAATAAATCAAGTGAAGGGATCTGCTGAGCAGCACATCTGAACTGACTTACGTGCTACTGAGCACACCATTTATTTCAGTATCCCCATCAATGCCAAGTCAGAAATAAGAGACCTCAAAACCATGAACTCTTACATACATGTATTTGTAGGGCTGAGCCCAAATTAAGAGTCTTTTTTGAATCTTACTCCTTGTAGTAACAGAGTTGTATTGCTGTGTGCCTGTTCTGACAGACTACACAGATTGAAGTGTTCACTTATCATTACATTGATAAAAGGCAATTTTTCTATGACCATACAATGATTTTATAATATTTGTCAGCTAAGATAGAAGAGGCAGCAACTGAAATAAATATTCTTCCCATAAACAAAGGATTAAGTGTTTCAGTTTCAAACTATGAAGTAAGCAAAGAGAAGAATTAGTATCAATACAAACTGTTCTTCAAATTCTAGACATTTTTTTAAAATTTTGTATGTTTTTTTCTGAAATGTGGACAGCAGAGGTGGTCTTGTATGCATCCAATAGACTGGAGAAGGAATGTTTCACAAGCGGTCATAATAAATGCATAAAATATTCACTGAGTTCTGAAAATTCTTTGAATGCTTTTACTCAAGTTTTATCTCAAAAGTTTTGTTTACTAAAAAACTTGAAAGGAAAAGCCATGGCAAGACATAGCACACACAAACAAGTCTGAGATAAGTAGTGGGATAATAAGGAAGTTGGATACATTTTTAGAAGAGCACAGAACACTAATTCAGTAATTTATACATAAACACAGCAGTTTTCAGGAGAGAGAGTATGCATTTAGTTACCTCAATAAAACAACAACACTTCAGAAGTAGATAACATATACAAACTTTAGTCTGTGCTTATAATTTTTAAGTGTTATCAATCTAGATATTTCATATAAATATTTAAATGGAAACTGCACTCTAATAAAAACAGATTCCAGTTACAGGTAATAAAATATTTTGAAAACATAAGTCATAATTAACTCATAAGCAAAATGAATGCTAGGAATTCATTACTTTTTACTCTGAAATTAGTTTATAGAAGATTTGTTCTGTGAAAAAAGTACTCGTAGGGAGGTGAATTCATAGCTCACTTTGCCAAATGTGACCATGTTCCATAGATCACAAAAGAGCAAGTTATGTAGTTCACAGTAAAGTGCAAGCAAACATAAACCCTTCTTTTTAGTATGGATAATTCATGTTCCACGTTATATGACTAAACCTACTTTGGTAACTATTTCATCATCTTTCCCTGTTCAGCAAAAGTCTGCAGTTCAAACATCTGGTCATGACACCTCTTCTTCCTCCAGACTGTAGTCCACGTTCTTGAGCAGCATATTAAATTAGTGCAAGCTTAACAACAACATGAAAGATGGTCAAACCTTTCTGAAACCTGAATCCTGCTAATTCTTAACACTTATCCATCTGAAAACAGTACCAAAATGCTATTACTAAAAATGAAGATTAGCCATAATGAAGCACCAAATGTGTATTTGGAACTAGTAATATTTGAAGGTATGGGTCATGAGTGTACCCATCCACATAACTGCCAAACAGAGCTCGTTACTTTCAAACCATTGTTAACAAATGCGTCAAGCCGGAGGTCAAACCTAGACTACTTGCATAATAATGCACTGCACTCCCTATTATGAAAAGCATGAGAACTCTAACGTTTCCCCTCCCACACTCTGAACATTGTTTTTTTTCTGATCTCAAATCCTTAGGAAAGTGGGGCAACTCCTGCCCTTATTAACACCTATTTTTAGATTGTTACTCTGTATTTACTCAGAACTTAGCAGAAAACATTCCTGTTAGTTTTAACTTGGCTTCACAGCTTTGCTCACCAAAAAAAAAAAACCCTTAACTTTTTTCAAATTCTCTAATTATATCTTAGCAAATAAAACTGATTACTGAAACTAAATTTAATATTATTAGACCTATATTATGTCAATCATAAGGGAAAATTTAGCATTCATATGCAACACATTAAAGGAGTCACCATCCCTAGAGGTGTTCAAGAAATGTGTAGATGTGGTGCTTAGGGACATGGTTTAGTGAGTTAGGTGGTGTTGGGTTGACGGTTGGACTTGATGATCCTTGAGGTCTTTTCCAACCTTTATGATTCTATGAATTCAAAATGTATGTGCCTCCAACTCAGATTCAACTCATCCACTACTCCTACCTTTTTGTACATATCTATACCTTGCAAACTTCCTACTCTGTATTGATAGTTCTATCCACCCAAAACTTAATTTATAATAAAAACATTATATTCAACTTATTGTTTAAATATTCCCAGTTTACCCCGAAGTGCATTCAAAAAACATCTGTACAATAGGAAACACGCACCTGGAAAACCTGAATTCAGTCCAGATATAGTAACTACCATAAGCAACTTTAGCAATATTCATTCAAAGGAAATGAGCTGCTTATCTAACTGCCTAAATGGAAGGGACTCTTTCATACAATAAGGTACTCTGGGATTATTTTCTTGTTATTTTTTTCAAATAATGATGACACATAAATTAAAAATTTTACATACAGCAGCAAACGGAAGGCTGATATTTACAATAGCCATTGTGTACACTTTTTACAGCTAGTCCTTAAAAAGCAAACAAACCAAAAGGGCAGAACACAGTCCTTATAAAGAATTGTAACAGAGGCGGTATTCAGAAACATTTGGTTTTCATCCTCTTACACATTTTACACAATTTACACAATACACAATTGCTCTCAGATTTGGATTTATTTTTAAATTAGTAATTTTGACTAAGCATCATTATCACCAAAAAACCCCTTTACACACAAACATACCTGAATTACTGTCCGGAGAGTGACAGAGATGAAAGAATCTACACTCCCACAGTCACAGTGCATGTCTGCATCCAGTGTCCTTGCAACTTCCACCCATCACCTGACTTGAACAAGATATGACTAAGCAGATGATGTTTCAAAGACAATTCACTTTTTTGCATGCTCTGCAAAAGTAGGTGGGTGGCTGGAGAGACTCCTGAGCCCACATAGCCTACAACAGCATCCCCTTGCTTCTTAATCCCAGAGCAACACCCTGGGAACCAGCCAGAGGGGTGGGAGCAGACATCTTCCCGTACAGGTGCCGTAACTGCGACAAAACATTTAACTCAGAGACTCCAACCATAAGGCACAATTTACAGGAAACCAAGCTTTATTAGTCATTTCTGCTCACAAAATTACTTCTGGGGGTTTGCTGGTTTCTTCTGTTTTCTAGGGTTTTTTTAATCAAGAGTCTGTGTCCAGACCCCTAGAGTAACCAGCAGATGCCACTGCTTGAGAACTGTTTACTTTCTCCAGCTCTTTTAGCAAACAAATATTTAAAAAACCCCAAAAAACTAAAACCAAACAACAACAACAACAAACAACCCAAAACCAAAACCCAGAAAGAATAGACAAATAACATTGCATGAAGTTTGGGCAACTCTAAGGGTAACAACTTCTCTAATTTACTACTTCTTTTGATGCACAAATATGGAAAAGATGATTAAGAGGAAAGTGAGATCCCACTTTATGAAGCTGAGAAACCTTTCTCTAGAAACCTGACATCCACAGAGTATTTCTCCTAGGAAAATAATTTAATACTCGTTAATTTGGGAAATGACTGCAATGGGTTTTCAAGATGTCTTGGGCCCAAATCCTCAGAACAATACAAACATTTAACTTCTACTGAAATCAACAGGACACCTGCAACTACATAACTCTGTCAACCATGATGCAAACTGCCAACTTCAGACTAGACAGAATTACAGAGTTGTGAAATGTACTTGTGTACACAAGCTTCACTACAAAAGAAAGGAAAAGAAAGGACACTTCAGATAATGAGAATCAAGTATTCACTCATATATTAGAAAGATGTCCAAATCCATAGAAAGGGAGCAATGAATATACACAACACCCTCAACGTCCTTACTCCTCAGTTTGTTTGTATTTCATTGCAATTTTTACTTATTAACACGGGTAAAAAAAACTTTTACGATAGGGAGCACCTTGATATGATGTACTACCAGAAATGGTCAAAACATTGATTTTGTTCATTTTAATTGTGTTTTTTTTCCTGATTTAATAGGATAGGTATTCATATACATCTAGCTACAAAGGTTGACTCACCTTCCAGTGATAATGCAATTTTCGCTTTATAACTAAAATAAATCATACATTTGAGAGAGTGAGTTTAGTGGTGTATGTTAACAATTCCTACTTCTTCATATCTTGCTTCTATAAAGTTACTCTGAAGGAGGTTTAAAATCAAATTACTTCCCTATAGTTTCTTCTGAGTATTTCCAAGTAATTCAATCTTTTCAGCAAACATTGACCTACCCACCTTACAAATAAGTTGTTGGGATCTTGAATATAAAAATTCATCCAACACCAAACTTTCTCAGAAGACTTACACAACCCTCGAAAAAGGTTCTTTCTACTGGAGTCAGCCATTGCATGTTCTAGTCCCTATGAGTTTTCCCTAGTTGGGATTCTTTCCCCTCCTCTGTGTTTTCTGCATGAGCTACCATGCAGTGCCTCACCTCTTTGTACAACCTACAAAGGACTAATATCAACCACAGAGAAAAATCTTACTGCTTCTTCCTTTATAAATTTCAAATAATGAGCAACTTCGTACTACTTCAAGTGTCAACAGAATCTCTAGCTCAACACAACTGTTAATTTAAATAAACTACTACTGTGTGTCAGAAAGAATAGAAAGTGCATTTGTTTTAACCCAACATTAGTACTTGATCTAATTTAATTCATGCTCAAAGGTGGTAGCACCAAGACTAACCCCAGTAAAGTATACAAGCTGCATAGACAAACTTTTCACCCATATTCTGTTAAAGTACTTCTTCACAAACCTCAGAATAAATGGATGCTTCATCTT
This sequence comes from Pterocles gutturalis, assembly GCF_000699245.1. Classification (NCBI taxonomy): domain Eukaryota; kingdom Metazoa; phylum Chordata; class Aves; order Pterocliformes; family Pteroclidae; genus Pterocles; species Pterocles gutturalis. The sequence continues at coordinate 43,024 of NW_010147846.1, read as the reverse complement.
AAAATCCTTCTGAATCTCAAGAAGTATTCAACTTGAATTCAGGAAACAATGACTGTCAGTAACACAGGTTGCTAGTCATCAAAAATAGACAACACTCGCTTTAGCTTTTCCTCACTCTTACCAGTCGGCAGTATAGCTTGCCTAGGCTCCATCTGTTAAGCTAAGAACCGCTCAGGCTGTAGTGTTTTCCCTGTTTACACTTATTTTAGTACAGTTTAGAACAAATATGAACTTTCGTGAAAGTTACTGGACTATGAGTACCAGCTGCCTGAAATAAGGGCAGGGCAGGTTTCCCAACAATGTACTGACCAACATGCTTTATCTGAGTAACATTTCTACAGACAAAGGCATTTCAATTTTTAATACTAATGCAAAGGTTAAATAAACAAAAAATGCATCAGGTGCACTTCAACCAGCAAGGCCTAATGAAATTTACTCCCAAGGCCTTAAGGAAGTAGGCAAAGTAATTTCTGACTCATTAGAGATTCTATTCAAGAACATACAGAGAATGAAAACAGCTTGATCCAATATGTGCAAAAAAGGAACTTTCATTTTTGTAAACTCTAAATTCCACTCCGCATCTACCTCCTGAAGAAATCTGTCCTGCAGCCTAAAAGCACAATGGTAGAATTCAAGCTTGACATAGGAATGCCACCACAGGAGATCAACAAGCTACCGAAACTATCAGTCTGAATCACTACAGGACTAAAAAATATACTCTCCAGCTGAAAGTCAACCTATTACTTTCCAATCATGTACTGTAAAGAATAGTGGGCAGGCTGAAGTTTGCTTATAGTTAAGCTGGATCCCAGCAAGCAAACAGATTCTGCACTCAAAAGGAAGTAACATTGGTAATGAAATTATGATATAGATCAGTGAAGGAGTTACAACAATCAAGCCTACTCCTCAGCTATAATTTTTCCATGACTGTCAAAAGATAATAGGGAATATTCTATGTCAACTGAATTATCAAAAAGTTTTTTTTACATACATGTGCATGTGCACCCACACATGTATGTATGTATACACACATGCATTCCACACACACATGTTTATTGCACTAAATTAGGACTAAAGTCCTAACTTTCCTCTTACCCTACAACAAATGTGATGGCTAGAATCTATGAAGCTGTGTACATAAAGCTGTTAAAGGAACAAGGACCACCTTCTGCATGGGTGAAGTCTCATTCACTCTACTCACTATCCAAACTCAAAGAAAAAGTACACAATGGAAGGAATACTGTGAAAATAACCTTACGAACAATGTCTTCTCAGAGACCATAAAAGGCTTTGTGGGCTTGTTCTGCGGGGTTTGTTTTTTTTTTTTCAAGAACTAAACTGTATCTTCCATCTTTGAAACACTACGGTGGTTTGAAGCTTTAATAAAGCATGACAGAGATTTAAGGAAGCGTTCACATGCACGTCACCAGGATACATCTGACAGCATTACAGTATATAATCTGCATGATCTGCTATTTCTCCCACTACCTAAAACCAGGCAGAGAGGAGGAAAAATTATTGTGACTTAGAGAGGTTGTGCAGGTTTATAGGGCGATTCATTTAGCTCTTTCCCCAATTCTTTCCTTATCAAATATAGGTAGCAGATAAAAATCTACTCTGAATCCTGCTTCTGTGCCTCCAGGAAAAGGAAATCTTGCTTTGTTCCCCATCACACAAGCCCTGAAGTACACGAGACAGAGTAAACAAATTTTTGCCCCAGGAGTAGTAGTTCTTCTCACCGATTCAAGAAACAAACATTTTGTACTTATTAAAAACAGCAAAGAACCCTTTATCATTTTGCACATGGGGAAAATAATTATTTCCTGACCAGTTTTATTTGGGAAATACTTCAAATGCCATATACATGTGCATACATGCACACAAATTTGTTGTCAAGATTACAGGCCTGAATTTTTCAAAAGCAGAGAGCAAGGCGGCAGCCACTCAGTTCTCCCCTTAATATTCTCAACAGGACCCCATGCATTTAGTTAAGCACAGCCTGTAAAAAAATTTTCAAGTGTCATTTTGACTTATGAAAATAACATATTAGAATACAAACTGGGTGAAAACAGTTAAGCAAATAGATAACTGAGCAATTTTAATAGAAAAACCTGGATGTTTTGCACTTTAAAAAGACCTTATTAAACCAAACCTCATAGGTTGCAAGAGAAATCTCACCTATTTCTGTCTTGTTTGGGGGAGAGATTTTAAAATACACTGTTGTTATTGTCCTGAAATAAAAAGTATATTCACCCAACTGAATTGTTAATGGGAACAAAATCAAAAGATAAAACACAAAAGATACAACAAATGGGAAGAATTATTTTTCCCACTGCAAAAATGAGCCATCTCTGACAAGTAGCATAAGGTCCTGTTGAGCAGATTATGTAAAAAACAAGATTTCTTCCTGAAGTCTTCTGATACAGAATCATAGAATTTATATAATACATACACCAGTATAACCATTCCCTTTCTTTCATGAGACAAGAACCTTCCCCTCTGTTTTTAAAAGCTAAATAGTTAGAGACGCCATAGAAACAAGACAGCTGTTATTTAATCAATAATAGTACAGGACTGTTATTGACATGATTGGCCTTATTTCCTCTCAGAGAAAATAACAAAGCCATTGAAAAGAAGATGCAATTCCTTTACTCCTTTTTTTTCTTCTTTCCATCTAGTCAGTGGCTTCTGCTACCCTGTCCTTTTCAAAGTCACCTTTTTTTTTTTTTTTTTTTTTAAACTTAAAAGTGAAAAAGTACCTGACAGCAAACATAACTAGGCTAGATAGCAACCAAGGTGGCAAAACCTGCGACCACACAATTCTCCTGCCCTCCAGTCCTGCACAGGACTGCTGCTGCTATTTATATGATTGTGTGCACATAGGGAGAGTAAACACAGCTTTCACATTTTGCTATGTAAAAGGTGATAGCCACTTCCCTTGCTTCTAGTTCAACTTCTTAAACAGCAGTATCTTCTTTTTAATACAAACAAAAGCAACTACTACTTGTCACATCAATATTTCTTCTAATGATATGCATTTTAAAAGCCACTAACGTAAAATCAGTCTCAAATGAAACACACATTTATGATTTCTAGTAGCTCTTCAAGCATATTACCAAACAGGACAGACAATCCATCAGTTAAGATTTTACTCATTTAAATCTTGAGGTTTTTTGTATGATGTTTTAATCTATAAAATCACACAAGATAAGCTTTGGAGAAATAATCAAGTATCAATTTAACCTTTAAAGATACAAAGGCAAATTAGATATCCATTTATTTTTATTATATAATGTCACTGAGATATAACATGTGAAGTTATGTACAAATATCAATGAAGTGCGAGTAGTCCTGTTAGTACACTAGTGACACATATAAACACTTTTACTACTGGTTGTAAACAAAAGTTACAGAAAGGTGAAGATTAAACACTATTTTCAATTACTTTTCTAAAAATCAGTTTATCTCCTCTAATCTCAAAGAATATTGTACCCAAATACCCAAAATCATATGCTATAGATCTTTTACCTCAGGAAAAAAAAAAATCTCCCAGGGTGCTCTCCCCAATATGACCTTCACACTAAGCAGCCCCTCTGCTCCATGGTTGAAATAGAGCAAGTGTCACCTCCAATGTAAAATATTTTTCAAGAAATAGCCTTAACTGCAC
>NW_010147846.1:23372-39337 GCF_000699245.1 Pterocles gutturalis | reverse complement strand
CCTTTCTTTCTCAAATTTTCACACCAACCTTGACAACAGAGATATGGACTCTAAAAGAACACTTGGACATGACGTAAACCATCTCTTCTCAGTCCTGCTTGTAGGCAACACCATGGAGTATCTTCAGAAAAAAAGAAAGAAAAAGCCTCCATGAAGGAGTTATCTGTTCTTCTAGGAGAAGGTGAAAAACTGTGGAAAACGGCTTTTTGTCTGGTCTACTTAAATTCTGTTATTCTGTCCCAGGGAAAAAATTGAATATAATACAAATAAAATATTTTCCTTGATCTAGAGGCAGCTAAAAGACAATAGGATTTTCTGCCTTATGTCACTTATAACTAAAGATGGCAGAACTTCCATACATCTTCAGAAGAAGCTCATGCTGCATCTTTTTTACTTCCTTTTATAGAATTAGTTGTCATCAAGTGAAATTTTATTTGGAAGAAATGCTGCATGCTGTACAGCTCTCTAGAACAACCTTTTTTGCCCCACAGCAAATCGATGACAACAAACCCACACTTCGTAACAGTTGAAATACTCATGCTAAATAACCATTTGCGAACGCCTGAAATACTACATGATACGAAAATTAAAAACAACTCTTTAGCCAAGAAGTGTTTATCAGTCTAAGTTAGCTAACAACTCATACCCGCAAATACACAACTACTTAGGGGAAAATTTTTCAGACATCTACACATCCAGACAACCAAATCACAGATACACGGAGACACCATTAGGTTTAGTACATAAACAAAATTACTAACTGTTTAATAAAAAGCATCAAGATCGACTGGCTATTAGACTATGTTATACAGATGAACCAGAACAAATGCATGTACATATTTCTGCCGCATGTAAGATTAGAGCAGACCTGCCACAAAATCACTCTAGAGCCCTAAAGCCCTCTATATTTGAATTCCCCACCACTGCACTACAGCATCAGACAAACCTGAGCCATGGAGGTACACTATCATGCAAGAAAGCCTAGGAGCTGCTACAAATTCAACTTGATGATCTACATTCAGCTCTCTGTATACACCAGGTATTCAAAAGCCAGCATACAAATAAAAGAGAATCTAGCTTTCTGTGCCTATGTGTCTAAAGTAGAAGTCTGTCTACACTGCAGGCAATGATGTAGTAATTCCCAAGGAAAACAGAGTACCAGAAGTGATCTAGCCACCACAGCATGGAACTATTCCCCCCCTAACACTAGTAAGGATGCACTGCTAGGACGAATCTGGTAGCAGAGGATCCTCTGTTTGATATTGTAGCACAGACAGGCTATCTTCTTCTGACATGACCTCTTCGTCTGTGTAGTTTTTTTACTGATTTCTAAAACTAGGCAGTTCTTTCACAAATCTCTGCATGCTTATCACTCTTACTTAATATAAGCAATTGATAACTATGCAAACAGCTTTATTTTGCCACACTTCTACCCTCATATTATTTTCATTTGGCAATCATATTAGCTGGATTTGGACAAGAGAACATACACACCCATTTGTTAAAACAGCCTGATTCAGTTAGGAGAAATAGCTATTTACTTTTGTCAACAACAGGTCAGCCCGAGGCAAATACAAAGTTTAAGCAAACAGTTAATGTTTGCAATGTAACCTGCAAAAACTCAATTTAGGGTTCCCCCTGAAAGAAGAAATCTGACCTTCCTACAATGATCTGAAGTATAGGTTGAGAACTGAGCAACATTTAAAAGAACTGGGGAAAAGCTCCTGTTATACCCCAAGACCACAGAAAACACATTTTAAATACGGATACATCAAGCGTTTAAACTACTCAAAAAGTTGCTCAAGATTGAACTCCAGATGCTTTAACTATTTGTTTCTTGGAGTTTCTTAATCATAATGTGAATGACCCCATGAAAGAATACTTCCAATAGGACGTTATTCCTTGGTTATTGTGAGGACTTCTCAGCTGACTTCCTGCACTCTACAAGATCTCATGATTAAAGTTCGGTGGTTGACCTGGAAAATTCTGCCTCATGTGATAAGACATTAAATTTCAAAAAAGACACAATAGCTAAGCACACAAGCCTTCTTTCAAGAAAACACAAAGACCACATAACTGTTTGAATAGGCTTTATTGCTGTATTAATAGTTTAAATGCAGAGCAGCTGAGGGAGCAAAGCTCTCTTTTCCTCATTTGAACTCCTTCAACTGGCACAGGACCCCTTTCCTACTCTCCCTATCCCTTGGGTCCCTGCAAATCAGGACCAAAACAGGACCCAGCTGTCTCAGCTTGTTGTTCAAGCCCATTCAATTACAGCTGGAAGGCGGAACATTTCCTGGCAAAACTTTCCTCTGGGATACTTACTCATGTGAACAAAACATACAGACTGATCAGGTACATTCAGCCACTGCAAGAGTATTAGGCTTGTTAAACACACTTCCTACACTGTGAAGAAAGAGCTTAAGTAGTTACTAATTAAGCACTAGCAAATGAATTAACATAAAAAACATTAACAGCAAAGAAATCGTAAAGATGTAGTTGTCCTGACCACCAATGAGGATGCGAGGATCTTTCTGCCACTCAAAGGCCTCCAAGCCAGATGCTATAACCAAGATATCAATTACAAATATTCCACTTGACTATGACAAGCTTGTGATTGCACACACAAGACGAACAGCTATTAGAGAACATACACATACAAAGCAGTTGTGTTAAATTTGGGGATTTCAGTGGGGAATATTTCTTCGAACTTCAAAAATGTTGCCACTTTTATGTTTGCTAGCCTTTTATAACAGGATTTAAAAATATCTACAATGGTCCAGAGTAAAGTGGTCAGAATGGCATCTCTGTTTGTCTGTGAACATAGAATATTATCCAAAACCAAGCTAAGCAATAGCAATATCCAAAAAAATACTTCCAACTACAAAATAACTCCAGTTATTTTTGCCTCAATGAAGGGGGAATATTCAGTCCTTACCAATTCACTCCAATCTACAGACTGCTCTGAGTACTCACAGAGTTGGAGATTCCTCCTACAAACATTCTTCAGTTTTATTTTAGTCATGAACAAAAGCTTCTGAAGTAGAGAACAGATGGGTACACAATTTCTCTTCCCTCCCTTCCATCAGCAGATCAGATAAGTCTTCTAACTCACTAATCTTTGACCTCTGGATTTTGAGAACTTTGGGGCCCATAGAAGTCCATGAGTAACTGAAAAAAACATGGATATCACAAACTTAACTGTTCTCTAGAGAAGTCCGCATTTCCAGTGGATTTTTTTTTTTAAGTCAAAAAGGTAGAAAGCTAATGTTAAGGGATTCCAAATACTGTTTATATTACCCCTGTAACTGAAACTTTTTCAAAAACTCTACCCAGACATTCAATTTACTGTCATTACTTTAATGTTTATGTTATTGAAGTCCCTGTTAAAAGACAGGGACTTTGAAAAATACTACAGCTTTCCCATGCACTCATTCAATACTTTAACTTCACAATGCTTTGTTAATGCACATTGAGAACAACTGTAGCATAGCATAACATTTTGTGCTTTTTCTGAGAAAAGCAAGGTAAATATTTAGTCGAAAGTCTTCAGGGGTCAGAACTGATTCTCCTATATAAAGTTCATAACAGACATTCACCAACCATCTTTCTGAAGTGCTCAGAATCATAACAACAACAACAAAAAACCAGCACGACAAAAACCCCAGGTTGGGAAATCCAAATAATGATAGCAGTAAAAAGCCTCCAGCCACAACTTTGTTTAAACTTTCTACAGCCTATTCATAATAATTGCTACCAGACAAATCCTCTAATTATGCTGTAATACACTACTACATACAACATTTTGTCCTAAAAATTAAAACCAAGCAAGAACATTTGAAATAAGTATGTTCAGAAATATTTCCATTCTAGATGCATACTAACGTTAACACTCAGTTGCAGTTTAAAACATCATCCGTATCAACCAAAATGTCCCATGCTTTGTGTGTAGTATCCACTTTCCTTTATAATATCCTCTTTGAATACTGTCTAGCTTCGTTACCTTTTATGCTAATGAAGACATATGAGCAAACAAAAGCTGCACAACACAGAGAATCAAGCTCAGAACATTCAGCTTTGCATTGATCTGCTGGTATTACTTTGTCAGAACTAGTAAAGAGTAGCTACCTCTGCCAAAGAGCTGTTCCACACTTTCTCAGAAGGTCACCAGTACAGACTCCTGTAACTCACAATTTGCACCGATTCCCATGCTGAAACCTCTCCTACTGCAATCTGCCCTCCAATGTTCCTAGTATGATGTCTGAAGGACCTTCAAGGGATACGAGCTGTGCACAGAAGTGATATTACTCGCCTGCTTTACAAATATGATTTTTAATAAACTGAGGAAAACATGATTAATAAAGGAAAATAAATCAGAATCAATTAAGCACACTACATTTGGTACTTCATTTACATCACATTTAGTACCTCAAAAACATACCCCTTTAAAAGGCCTCAGAATAATGTAACATTTGAAATAATAATTTATGTACGTATAGCACCCAGTAAGGAGCAAAAATTATTCATTAGCTCTGCTGCAGACAAAAAAATATATCAAATTAGTTACACTGCTCTGAGTAAATAACAGCTGCAGTCTTTTAAGAAACCGTCAGCTGGTATAAAAATTAGAGACAAATGCTGCTCCTGCAGACCACAATGAGCATTACTCTTCAAAGGCTCCCAATGCGAGCCATTTGATAACAGTGAAATAGATTTCAGACAGCAAAGCAGCTTTCATTTCTGTGGCAGCTCCTATAAGACTTGACACATTCTTCTTGTTTACTGTTGAACAGCTCTTCTTAACCATCTCCAAGCTTTCATTTCTCTGTAAAGTTAACAAAAGTTATTACAGCAACTGCATTAGTGTTATTGCCCAGTTATATACGTAACAATTTCGTTACCTATATAACAAATATATACATCATTTCCTGTAAAATGTGTTAAATTACTCCAACCATGTTGTTACATCTTCAAAATGTATTAACAAGCTTTTAACAAATATTTGTTGTGAATGGCACAACTTTGTTCTAATATCAATGAGGACCTTAATGTGTAGTCCACATACTAGTTGCTTTTACGTTAACATACTGAACATGCCCACAACTAGATCCTCAGTTCCTCAACAAGGGCACCAAAAGATTACAAAAACTGTTTGCATATGAAATTCAACTAACATCAGTACTGCATATTCTAGATAAGAAAGAGAAAGAGATTAGGTTTAGCAACTAGATCTTGCTCCATGATCAGTGCACCCATTTTTAAGTCAGGTAATAGTATGTATCTATGTTCTAACCATGAATCTGATAATGAAATCCACTTATCACTGAAGGGGCTACACAAGTTCACCGAGAGTTTGGCCGTCAAGATTTTGTAGCTATAGCAGAAGTCTTGAGATTTCACTTGTTTAAAAATGTTTTATGTTTGAAGTCATATATAAGCAGAGGCCTCACAACTTTAAATAAAATTTAGGATAGCCACAGAAAGTAATGTTTTAACCGAAAAGTCTGCTCTCTTGAGTTACTATGGTTTATATAACTAAATATCCCTACTATCTGGAGACAGCTGAATTTCTCATAATCAGGCACTAATTAACTAATATGGCACAGAACAAGACAGTTAACGTTAAACAAAGGGTGAAGGTGCAAGAATGATGAGTTAGCAGTTTCACTTGTTTCCTTCCGAAAATGCAGCACCTTTCCCACAAAACAGAGAAACAAGAAAAAAACCTAAATTAAAAAAAGGGCACAAGGCTATGCAACACAAAGGAATCATTCCCTCGCTCCCTAGTGCCTGAGCAGCAGTGCTCTGCAACAACAACCAGGAGAGGATCTTTTGCCTGTCCCTTGCCACTCTTCCCAAGTCTGTTCTCCTCACCTCCAAAATTCATACCTCAGCAATGCCAATGGGACAAACTACCTCCCACGAGAGCCAGCAGTACAGCTCGTACTACCTTTGCCTTTCTTGTAGCTATCATAGTACTTTAATAGGAACACACACATAAAGATAGTTGCACTGGCAGAATCAAGGACTGAAACAGCACAACCTAATATTTTCAGTAGTTCTGGGTAACTATCACATTACTATCAAGTGCAACAGCTAGGAAGCAAAAAACTGCACAACTTCCAACCACCTTCGACTTGCATTTTAAACTCTGACTCAACTGCTGACTACAAACAATGAAAGACAATCCTTCCCTCCCTCTGAAAATATCAAACACAACCCATCTGGGATGGGAACATTTATAAGGAGAGCTGACAAGTTTTGTTAGAGTAAAATCAAGTATAAAGTCTCTGTGATAACACATTTATTTGCAGACTAGACTGATACAAGCAAACAAAAAGCAATTAAAGGCTACTCCTGGAGTACTATGGCAACTTCATCCATTCATTTTTAGAATTCAAGCATTAAAATATGTACGTATTACAGTATTAGTGATGTATACCAAAAAGGATTTGACTTCATCGTTAAAATGTTTAATCTGCTATTTTTATACATAATGCAGAAAGGTGAAAGGCAAAAAACCCTAAGCACCTGGAACATCACAGCTTGATCTGATGTCATTTTTTCCATAAGATATTACTCTGAGTTTAGTAGCAGCCTGATTTTGAAAACCTTCTGAAGTCAGATTATTTCCACATTTTCCAGTGGCTTTTACATCAAACAAACAAACAAAAAAATTTAAAAACCTAACATATGAACAACATACTCAACAGCTAATCCAGTATTAAAACACACAGGTAATTACTTGATTCTTCCACATACTGAGCAAAGTACAATCTTAAATCTCCCTGGGAACTAAGAGTTTAAAACACTTCTGGAGGGTATCAGAAATTTATGGAACTGTGCCTTAAAATTCTAACCAAGACCAAGTACCAAAGCATGCAGATGTCTTTTTTGAAATATACAAACATATATATATGTCAAACATATATATAGATATATGTATCTGTATGTATGTGTCTATATACACACCCACACACATATGTGTTTGTATGAATATAGTATACCTATATTTACATAGAATGATATGAATAACTGAATAAATTAACTAAAATTAAATACAACCTACATATTCTGCAGGTCCTTAGTCATATGATTTCATTAAGAGCTGTGGTTGCATTACCAGGTACAACTTTACTACCCAAGTTCTGGCGCTACCTACAGATTTTCACCAGTTAGAAAGCATGTCTGCAATATGACCATATCCTTCATTAATTGGTGAATCTGATTTTTAGTATTTAGTTTCTCAGGCACTTAATTTAAAAAAAAAAAAAAGGTATTAAAACATTACCACCACTAAATAGTGTCTCATACTGGGAACAGACTTGATTCAAAGTATTCTCATACTCTATTCCTTCATATAACATAAACAGAAAATATTTCCTTCTGGAAATTAAAATCCTGAAGCCTTAGTAAATGCTGGTAAATCAGCTGAAGCTGCGCTTTCAGCAGAGTAGAGTCGATTTACCTGAAGTAGAAATATACTAATTTCCTTACTAAATGTGTATCATTTACAAAATATACTATGTTGTAGTGATTTACTAATTACTTGTGCCACCGCATTCTATATCACCAACACTCTCAATGCTAAGCCTAGAAGGAAAATTACCTGCTTTCCTGTGAAACACTCGTTCACGTTGAACTCTTTAAAGTAAACTATCTCAAAAAAATACATAATATATTTGGTCACTTACTTTTTTTGAGCTAATCTCAAGAGAAAAATAAGCTTATTTGAATAGAATGTTAGGCAACATGTAGTATTTACAGCAGCCAGGAATAAACCTTTTATTAAAAATCTTAACACCTTCTATAAATCGCTCCTGTGCAGATGTTGTGAGAAAAACAGCTCACACTGCTATAGTTTCACATTTTCCATGGGTACGCACTATATAGAGGTACTTTTAAACCAGCAGTATTTTCACACTGAGGTTCTTGTACTACTTTAACTTCATCAGGAGGGTTAAGGTACTACAGTCCATGCAAGAATAATCAAAACTAAAGGCAATTTCTCAAACCTTGTTTGAAAAACAAATTTCCTTTCGTCTTTCACTACTGCACAAATGCAACACTCACTTCATCTGAATTTAGGATAAAATTTAGCTTAAAAACAAAGATGAAATGCTTGCTCTAAAGCTAGAGAGGTATTGTAGGTCTTTAGCCCACTTAAGGCAGTATCAAGATCACACCATGAACTGAAAATACAAAGATGCATTTAACAGCTTTATTACCATATTAAGTCAACATGCCCTCGGTTTATTCATCAAAAATATTTTGCTGTACTACGTACTCTCAAAATATTTTATCCTAAAAAGTGCTGCATAAAGTTTCTCTTCAATTTAGGTATCTCCTATTTATGCTTTTTTCCTCTCAACTGTTACTTGTGTATATACATAAATAAACATTTATTTTCAGATTGGTTGGATATAATCTTCAAAATGCTCACTCAGTATATTGGAACAGATTAGTAAATCTGTTCTAGGAATTTATCAGAAGTCCCATCCCATGCACAGTCAAGAACTTTTTGCTGTTTGTTCTGCCTGCTCTCCACACCCACGTCTATGGTTTATGAACATCTGCAGATTTGCTACAGACAGTCACTGTCTTTCCAAGGAATGATTTCTCTTCCCTCCACCAGAGTTTTCTTCACTTTCATTCTTTTCATCCACTTGTACTGGACCCGCAATTTCTATGAAGAAAAAAAGTGTTCTTGCTTTGACTACACATTAAGTGCTTTGACGTAATTCAATTTTAGTAATATATTTATTTCTGATACACATGTGAAGAAAAGAAGTGCAAAACTTCACATCTTCTCATCCTACTATGGGCTTTTAATGCTGTAAAATTTCAGGGTGGGTCACAGCAATTAGAAAGTGTGGGAAATACAATGTAGATAACAATTCCAGCTGTCCAAAGAGGCCATTGCAACAGGTTGGTATGGATGGGAAGAAAGTGTTCTTATATAACTTTTCCTCACTAACTACTAACTCCTTAAATAACCTTGAAGGAGATGGGATAGGAAGAGATGAGGAGAGGGAGGTACTGTTATAGAGTTTGGGTATTCTGCGCACTCTCCCCACACACACACTTGTACAGTATTATTGCTTCTATGTTTATGTATTATGCATTAATAACTCCTTAGAGGAAAAAACAAAACAACAAATTGCTTCAAGTTTAAATACTGGGCCACATCTCCAACTAACATAAACCAGCTAAGTTTCATCCATTTCCAAGTCACACAGCTCATGCTCAGTGATCTCCTTTAAAGGTCACTACGGTTTATGTTTAAGTCCTCACGTGACCACACAGTATATTTTATGACTAAATTAGGGTAGTCTTAAAATTCCTCTGAAGTACTTACACAAAGAGGAATTAACTCTGCAAAGCTTTGGGCTTTGCTGGATGACAGAAATTCATTTAGCTATTTTGTCAATTAGAACTGCATACAATCAAACACCACTTTCTGCACTTTCCCCCTAGTCTTTAGATTTTGCACAGAAGACAACATAAAAATATAGCTCAAGCGAGACGTTATTGAAACATCCCTACTCTTTGCTGTGAAGCAAGTTCAACGGAGAAATTTTCCCAAAAACCCAAATCTAGGCTACTCTTCTCAATAAATTTCATGGGCACACTCTGATGACCCAAGCAGGCTAGCAGAGCCACCCACATTCTCACCTCTGGCCCAGACTTCTGAACCAGATAATCAGTCATCATAAATCTGTTTGCAAACAGCATGCTTCCTCCACAAATTTATTACTGACGACAACAAAAATTATTACATCACAGAATGTTCTTGATGCTTCAAGCGGGGAAGGAAATGAAGTGAATTCAGTCCAGATTCTGCAAAGTCATTTTCAATCATCTTTCAACTACTTTTTTTTAAATCCTACTGCTACTTGTTCTAAAGACCCCTTTCTACAAGTTATTCCAGACAGTCTTCAGATATTAGCAACCCCTTTAGTTAATTTCTATTATTTCTGAGCTTTAACTTCCATTTTAAGACCCAAAGAGAAATGTATTTAAGATATGTATACTTAGCTGAACAGAGGAAGCACACACTAATATTGTTAGTATCAGTCTGAATAAACAGATAATTTGTCATTCATGTTGGTACAGCACTTCCACCACATATGTTTCTGAGGTCAACCATTCTACCGATAATACTTCTGTTGGATCTACTGAACACTCCATGTACTGGTCTCTAATAAAGAGACTGCCTCAGTCTGGAAACACCAGCAGTTTGCCTTCTTTAGCAATCTGGTTACCACAGTAATCCCCTTTCATAAGAGCTGTCAAGTCAGGGTAACACCACACACACTCTCTACAAGGCCAGGAGATATGTTTTTAAAACATTTTATCCTTCCTTTGCCCTTTTATCTTAGGGATACATTTATTTCCAAAATTTATAAATTAAATAAGGCCTAACAGTAACAGCATGTGCAAAGAAGAAAGCAAATGCATTCTGATGAATTGTGGCTTTCCCTAGTTTTACTTAGCATGGTAATAAATCCCTTTAAATTACTTTCAAATGGAAAGGAAAAAAATAATCTGCAGCTGTATCCAAAAGCTCATCTTCCCATTCCTTCAGAATATTTTTATAAAGAGACTGACATCCAACAATGCTATTACTGTGCCTCAAAAGTCACACAAGAGCAGGTCCCAACCAAAAATTAAAATAAATAGAAACTTCCATATTGATAAATCCTGAAAGTAAGAGCTTCAAGACAAGATATAAACTGTTCTTGATCAAGAATGAGGGTGCAGACTTTGATAAATCAACTTAAATGTGTTGTGTTCTCAGAAAGGATGGTCTCACACTCCATGTATCCTTTCCTTCCACAAGCATGCGGACTTGCATAGCTGAATGAGCTCACTGCTCCAGCTCAAGGAACAATGAGCAAGAAGTTCTACATGCCTTCAGGCACCTCTTACCTTTCAAAGCCTCCAAATGTAGAATGCACATGCTACATTTCTTTGGGTGTGTTTGCATTTGACACTACTAGCTTTCATTTTGTTTTAGTTGACCCACATTGACAAGTTTACATCCACAAATTCTCATCTGCAATACTACTATTTACTTTTAGATATTTTCTAAAAAAGACTCCCCATCTCAAAAAAACTGTCAGCCATTCTGTTTGTACACTGCAAAAAGCACCACCTTTTAAAAGTCAAAGTACAACGCAGTCCTAAATCAAAGATAGTATTCTGCAAATACAAAATTATTAACGAAAGTAAGTAGAGAACAAAACTGGTTTTAGCCACAGGATTTCCTGTGGTTGTATCATTACTTTTCAGTCACATAATCAATTAAATGTGACTTCCTATGACAAAGCAGGAGGAAACCAAGAGGAACTTGCCATCTGTCAACCAGTATTACATGAAAAAAAGTACAGCAAGTCTCAGTGATATCACAGACCACAAATAATCCATGAGTTTCTGCAAAGAATGCTTAGCTTTAGTGAACGCAGAAAGCCAAAGAGATTAGAAGAACAATTGCAGACGAGCAATGACTATGCTTTAACACAGCAGTTGTGCTTTATTTCTATCAAAAGTAACTTTTGCAAGCCACGAGGTGTAACATCAGGCATCTTTTGCTTTAGGTGATTTGATGAATATGCTTGTAATAAAGAGAAATTACATAATTTGTACACTTGTAAACTGAAGATCTGATTTGGTCTACACAAACAGTAAAATAATACTAGCTGCTATCAAATTAGCAGCATACATAAATTAGCCATAATGATATGCACTTTGTGGGTTCACTGAATAATTACAAAATCCAAGATTTCAAACTGAAGAAAAATCAAGACAGATACACTGCAGATATTTTTGCCCTGTTCTAAATTACTACATAAGGTATAATGCAAATACATGAGGTAGGAGGGAGAAGAGAAGGAAACAAAGCGTATGGAAATGTTTTCCAGTAAGCATGTATATTAGTACACAACCTGCACAGGGTTGCAAATAGGTTATCTGAAAAGACCAGAAGTTGAAGACACTTTAAGTAGCTACAAATATCTTAAACACAGCATAAGAGTGGCATTTGGGATACAACAATTGTTGCATTACTTAAACCTAATTTTAACAAAAATCAATAAACAAGCATCCAGTAGAAATGTTCTTGGATTGTCTCCTTCCCTGTTCTCCACAGAACACACACTACTAGCCAACCAAATAAACAACAGCCCCATAACTGTTGTAACAGTATTTCTACTATTGGACTCACAGTATTTACTGCCTTTCAGAAACAAGTACCTTGAAATAAACAGTAAACAAGCCATACAAATGTCAAGCTGTTTTGATTACAGTAAATGAAGAGTTGCATCTGCAAACCAGGGAGTATAATCAACCTATACAGTCCCATTCAATTTCACAGCTCATTACCTGGAATAGACAGTTAAAAGCCCTACCAGATGCATTTTGTACAAGACAACACTTCAAACTGTATTTAAAAATCCCCACTCAATTTCAACATGACACATGTGGTGTCTATGTGTTGTCTTTTTTTCTTAGTATGGAGACTATCTTTAGATTCATTTACTTTTTGCTGTATTAGTTATCACACAGAGAAAACGAATTAGTACAGATACATGCGGTTTTCAAATGACACACTGACTACAGAAAAATGGCTAAGCGAAGACAACCTCTAATGATTTCTGGACAGGAATTTATTCACGTTAACTATGTAATGACAATACTTAAACATAACCTGTAGCACCATCCTTAAAAAACATTCTTTTGAAAGAACGTGAAACTTCTAATACAAGATATTTTGTCTAAACCAAGACTAGATTACATTGATCTGGTACAATGTTACGGTGATGTGATCCGCTAAAATTCAGTAACAGGCTCCAAAAGAAGCCCTTACCAGTTTTCCTTTGGCAAAAGCCTTCATAGATACAATAAGGAAGCTCATAACACAAAAAGCAGAAACTGCCGAAAATCCCTCATTGGCCAGGAAGGTGTTGGATGATCTAATCCTAATAGGGTTTTTCCATTTCTAATTTCTACAATTCAAAGAAAATGAAAAGTTTTTGTCAGGGATGAGTAAAGTCACCATAGTGACCAAGAGGAAGCCAGAATTAAACATAAACTACCTACTGGTAAAGATTCTTTTATACAGTTTAAGCAAAGAATGCACGCAAGACTCCACATCCTCCACTGAAACACATTGTAACAACCCTGTCAAACTCAGGTCCCTCAGTGGAACCCATATACTTATCCAAACTACTACATTCTCGTATCAACTCGGGATTCTGCAGGATGCCACTAGCTACCATCAAAAATCAGTTCTGTGAACTGAATATTGAACTGGAGTGCATATAGTCCCCAAGTGAAATCTGTATGCAGAGAAAAACATGCCAGTGCCTTGGAATGACTTCCCTATCTGCCTCCCCCCAAAAATGTCTTCTTCTTGAATACCATAGCTGTTTTCCTATTTATCTCAAACATCAAATTTACTGTTGTTTGCATTGTCTTTTTGGATCACCAAAAAGAGGAAGCATCTGGAAATTACTTATTTTTAATATACTTGCTGGATAATATCTAATAACTTAGTTATAATTACAATTGCACAGCTTATCTTAGTCCAAAGACAAACAGCAATACGAGCTTTGACCCAGATTCAGGAAAGCATGTGGTTAAGTACATCCTTACACTTGGGAAAGCACTTCATGATGTGAAAAAAGACAACCACTGATTAAGGCTCATTTACACCTTTCTTGAACAAATATCTTTTAATTTATAACTGGGGACCTTTTCTCACTCTTCTGGCTGACCACAAATCTAACCAATCCAGAAGAAAATTATCTCTTCATTTTCTATATTAACAGTATACAACAATATCTAAAGATGGCTTTGCGCCAGAAACTACATTTGACAGCTGTTTCAGACCACGGCATAGCTAGCACATTTTCAATGCCTAGTGTTGACAGGGATTACTTAAAAACAACTGTACTAGAAGAAATTGTTCTGCAGGCTATTCCTCAGCGGGGTTTTCATGAACACAGTAGTTGTCAGAGTAAGTGCTAATTTGTATTTCAAAACAACGATTCCAGTAAATACAGCAAATCCTTTTTTATAATTCATGATTTCAGAATACTTATTTATCTATTAAGACCAATGATGGAAAGGTCATGCCAGCTTTCTGAGCATATAAAGTACACTTCCACAGTGAAGACTGATCACTTACTAGCATACAAGATTACAAGCTTTTCCCATCTATTTTCAGCACTTCCTCACTTAAAATAGATAAATTTAAAAAGTTAATTACTAACCAGAAAGAGGTTTTTGTGGTTGTTGTTGTTTTATATTCTATGTACTTTGCTCCCAATCACAAAAGACTGACTTCTACCACAGCCACTGTAAGCTAATTTTGCCTAATTTGTGGGTAAACCAGTAACAGAGTTCACATGCCAAAAATTGTCCCTAAAGAGATTTAAATATAACACACACACTTCACAGGAAAACAGGAAACGGTGTAGCAGTTACTTAACACCTATCAGAGATATTCTTTGGTCTCAAACTGGTCACATGAAAAGCTCCCTTATAGATCTGAAAAAAAGAAAGCTATTGAAAAATACATCCATACAGTGCTGAAATTTTAATAGTTACTTCGGTAGCATTAATACTCAGATGTAAATAGTTTTTCTGATCTAGTAACACAGTCAGTAAAAAAGTCTGAGAAACATGGAAATGGGCTTAAAATTAGTACAGCTGCTTAACTTTTCATCAGCTATCGACATTTAGAAGCAGGATATCATGTAAAGGGATTGAAAAATACATCCATACAGTGCTGAAATTTTAATAGTTACTTCGGTAGCATTAATACTCAGATGTAAATAGTTTTTCTGATCTAGTAACACAGTCAGTAAAAAAGTCTGAGAAACATGGAAATGGGCTTAAAATTAGTACAGCTGCTTAACTTTTCATCAGCTATCGACATTTAGAAGCAGGATATCACGTAAAGGGACACATACCAGAGAACGAAAATAGCTCTGTGTTTAATGACTGCTTAGATTCACAACAATCAGGTGCTGCTTGGGCTAGACAAAAGACAATCTGTCAAGACTACCAGTTATACTGCTTGATACATGACCAATGCACAGCAAACTATCCCTACAAACACAGACTCTGCCATCAGCAGAAATCAGACGAGTGCATTTGAGAGCATAACTAGATATAACAAGCCGATTCAAGCACTGGTGGCTGGGGAAGCCTTATTCCCAGGACCACTCTGTGGCTGCAGAAATGGAGACATCAACGGTGGCTGCTCCCAATTGCTCTGTTGAGGAACACACAGGTGGACGACAGCATCTGGTCATCATCATGGCTGGTTAAATTATACCTGAAGAATGGCTGTTCACCTCCTCCGAGAAAGGAACATTGTGGCGGGAAGCACACAATGGCCCGGACCCAACATAAAAACCTTGTACCGCATGGATTTCAGTTCAGTGTGGGCAAGCGAAGCCCCTTCAGAGTCCTGAAAGTTAACTTAAACTCTCACTTCACAAAGTTGAAAGCAACAATGACACATTTTAATCTTAGTATACAATGACCTAAAACCAGAAGGTCTGAAGTTGATTCCACAATATAACTTTCAACCAGAACTGGAAAGCATTATAAGGAGAGGGGGAAAAAAATTCAGCTTTCAGTTGTTTGAATTAATACGATAAATTTTTGTTACAATTCTACATCCAATTACAATGATACATTTTTGTTGCACCATGGGATGGAAAACAGAGCTGTGCAGCAACGCAGATAATTTAACATGATCTAATTTCAGTGCCAGTCGGCTTGACCTGTACTCTTCTACTTGCCTAATTATAAATTTATGAAGGGATCGTTAATCCAATATAACAAAACCAACTTTAACCCTGATTCTTGGCTACTTGTTACCATTTTCACCTCTGAAGGCGCGCTGGGTGCCTGTGGGAGCTGTGGGGACTCTCTCTGAGAAGCGGGGG
>NW_010147846.1:0-23341 GCF_000699245.1 Pterocles gutturalis | reverse complement strand
AAGCCGGTCAGGGCTGGTTCCAGCCAGTTCCAGCCGGTTCCAGCCAGTCCCGCAGCAGCCCCGCCCCTCAGCCACAGCTGTGGCACCACGGGGTAGAATGTGCTTAAAGAAGGGAAAAACACCACAAAGACACAGAGGTGGCCCTGCCAGCCCCTAAATCAGAAAAGAAGAAGGGGAGGAAGTGCTGCAGGGTCTCCAGAGAGGAGACAACGGTGGGCCCTTTCTACTATACCACATAAATGTAAAAAAGCTGCAAAAGAGGCTTTCCTATACTGCAATGTAAAATATACCTCTATCACAATATGCAAACACTATTTCTAAAGTCTGAAAGAAAGCCCAGCCACCTGACTCCTTTATTGGCCATACATTAGTGTTAGCTTTGATGCAGCAAAGAAGGCCAGAGGGAAAGCACTTCACTTTCCTTAGCATTAGACTCTTCAAATATAACACCACCATCAAAACACCATTTTCACTCTTTGGTAACAGCTATTCATTTGATATTATCTATCAATGCTGTGGGCCAGGCTTCCAAAACCAAACACATCCATTAAGTACCCTATACTTAAAATGAACCCAAGTAAATGGAACCTCAAACATTTCATTACATCTTATCCGAACCCCCACAATCAAATTCCACTTGGCTGTGATCCATTTATGGAGAGCTGTGCCTCCAGCATCCCATTCACAATGCCAGAATAACTTCAGAAGCAAAATTAAGCATGGTTGTGCCTTCCTGAAAAGGAAACTGCTCAGAAACATGGAGCATGTGGAGTCATGTTTCATCCCTATGGAACAGCTTTTCGAAATTAAAAATAATACATATTTTTAATAATTGCAACATCCTGCTTCAACTCTTCACCTACATTTCAATTTCCCAAACTCAAATACATTAATAAATGATATAGATTTTAATTCACAAAAATTATTAACAGAATTTTTGATTGTAAGCCCTCAGAAACGATAAAACAAGAAAACACACCAGAAAACAGAGCGGATAGTCTGTCTTGTGAAAAGAAAAAAAAAAAGAAAAACAAAAACAACAAAATATGTACACATTCACACAGCTCTAATTTTCTTTATATATTGCAGACTTTCTGTGGATAAGAATAGATATTTTGGTTTACTTTTTTTTTGTTAAAGGTATATCTGTGTATTAAAAGTCTGCAAATCCTATTTTATCTGAATGGACAGCAGATCAGCAGCAGTTATTAAATAAACTCTCATTTAATAACAATTATTTTTTACTCTTAAACAATTTTTATATTGGATCATGCTTTGTTCTCACACAACTATACATTTATCTGTAAATGCCCAAAAGATTTCTAAATAAAAAGAATTAGAAAATCAATATGTACAACTGTTTCATTAGAAAGTGGCTACACCTAACAGAAAAGCCATTTGCCTTTTGTTAGAGTAGCTAGAAAACAGAAATTTATCTCAAAAATTATTTTAAAACATTATTTAACTAACAAGCTTTGCATGATACTGCAGTTATATCTGAGCACACAGAGTGACATTTTGTAAAAGTTATGAATTGGCCAATGACACAGTGTTTGCCTAAACTGAGAAGTTTTGTACAAGTCTATTAAATAAACTGTCTTTTGCAGGTAGACATGGGAGCTGGGATAGATTGCATCAAAAACCCACACACCTTCCATTCTGTATCCCGTGTCAATTCACATGTTTCCGTTATTTTACAAAAAAATTCATTTCTTTAGAGTTTGAAATAAACCAATTTCATAGGTGGTCTTAAAAACAACATTTTGTTTATAAAAATTAACACCAACATGGACATGATTACTGTGTCCCTCGGTAACAGCTGCATGAGATCAACAGTGAAGATGGGACAAGCTGCAGTGCTTCTTCTTTGGTGCTTACTGGTGGATGAATACCTCAGGTATATCTTTGGTATCAGCAAAATATAATAATGAGGATTTTGCTTTTTTTCTTAAGAATGTAAGTGTTTCAGTTAACAAGTCGCCAACAGTTAAAAACATTGACTACATCTGAATACATCAACAGATTATACAGACGGCCTTCTAAAAGAAATGCCAAGACATCTGAACCACTTCAGATTTCTTCCGGATTCTATAACTGTGCTATTTCTCACATTTCACCTGAAATGGGCTCGTAGCCAGAAAAAAAAAAAAAAAAAAAAAAAAAAAAAAAACACTGAAATGGCTTGTGGGCAAAAAAAAAAAAAAAAAAAAAAAAAAAAAAACCAAACACAACCCAAATATAGATATTATAAATACCTTCACTCAAGGTGGTAAGCATGGTTGTGTTTACAGATCAGATGTTTCTCACAGAGCTAAGCAGCGAGCAACACCGCACAACACTTCATATAAACCCCTGATTAAAAGGCTAACATTGTGCGGGTAAGAATAAATGAAACAGCTCTGGACAGCCTTGAAGTGAAATTTAGCACTTTGATATGCATAGTTAAGTTCCCCCGCAAATATGGGGTATTCAGGCCATCACCTGGCCTCTCACAGTGTTCTCTCTGAACATCACTCACGGGAAATTCCCAACAGATTCACTTCACTTAGAGCTAAGGACCCTGTGTTCCCCCAAGACTATCAACAGAGAAGGGTATGACAGAGAACCAGATTACATTATTAGTTTATGGCTTTCAATACTAAACATATTTTACATAAATTCTCCAAAGCACATCACATGGTACAGGTAAGGAACTCAAGACTCCTGAGAAGCACACATCAACTGTTGCCCACATTTTGGAACTAAAGAACAGAGAAAGCAAGTATCAGGAATTTTATTAGACTCAAACACGAGGACTGATAATGCCATAAACACTGCAGAAAATAAAATACACAGCTGTGACAATTCTTTTCTCTTTTAGGTAAACTTGATATGGTAAGCCTCTACCACGAAAATTCACTCTTTGAAAGAAAACCATTAAGAAGGTCCTGTAGACAATTTCCCCATACCCTGCAAATCTACTGTCAGACTGAACAGAAGTATTGCTTTTCCAGGCTCCAGACTACAGAAGCAGCCAGGAAATGCAATCAGAAAAAGCACATTTATTTGGCAAAAAAAACAGTCTTTAATTTCCCTAGCTAGATCTGCTAAGCAATTTACATCATTCTGCACAAATTAGCAAGGTTCAGCAACCTTTTTTTCTCCGATATAATTGCACCATTACCACCTGTATCTCTACAGGTACAACACTACCACTATACTGAATACAGACAGGCTGCCAGGTTCTCTACGGATTGAGTATCCAATACTGGTATTAATGCGCTATCTTTTTAAGTATGCTTAAAAGAAACATTTCACTCAAGAGATCTCTGGTCTAGTGCGAGGTGTATGGCACACAAGCTTCCAAGCTGAAAAAGTAATGAATTGCCAGGAGAAAGGAAACCTTTAAAGAAGAGAGGCTGCTGACTAAATAGTAACATGGAAGGTGTTTAAAGTATAACCTGTATACTGTTTGTTTCCCTTTTCCAAACAGCGTAGAAGTAGCTGTATGAATGTAAGGATTAAGTATTTGGCCATTATTGAAGGTTTTCCCTCTGCTGCCTCTGTTGAAGGCTTTCTTTCTCTGTTCTGCACCCTAGGAATCTGAGCAAGAGGGCCAGGGCTAGAAGTGCACCTACTAAGGCAGAGAAGAAGGCTCAAGATGCCCACATCTCCATCAGAAGGAAGGTTTTTCCTATGCCAGATACACAACACAATGGCAGCAGTGCAGCTTTAAATGTTCTTGTGATTAACCAAGAAGCAGCTTGCTTTGTTTTTGTTCTGTAACAGTGAGATTTTGAAAGAGGAAAGTACAAAAAAACAATACTTTGAATTTTGGAAAGACAATCGGTGTTATGCTGTTTCTTAATTTAAGGTTTGGAAAAGTATGTTCTTACTACAAAGCCTACCACTAGAGAAGGAAAACACAGTTCTCTTTTCCCAAAAATGGTGAAGCAGAAGAGATACAGAATGTCCTTTATCTTTGGGCCTGGATGCTTTCTTCCAGCCACAAGTGACTGGCGTTGGAACTGAAACACTGGCTTCCTTCCCTGCTGGCTGAAGGCACATTACTTCAAACAGTGAAACATCTTGCAGCTGCAGCTTCCCTAGGACCACCCCTCCCTCAAAAGAACAAGCAAAAAAATATATTTTGGACCATGGCTTTAGAGTTGCCTTTGCGTGTTCAAAGATACAACAGCATCAACTGCAAAGTGTTGATACGGTGAACTGACAGGTGCACCGTGTAAAAGCTGAACTAGGCTTTCTTAGGAAAGCTTGAACAAAGTATATGACAGAGAGCCTCTAATTTAGGCAGACAGGATTGCTCTCTAGAAGCTTTTAAATACATTTATGTACTCTCACTGAATCTACAGGAATTTTAAACATGCACTCTAAAACACACTTCTCTAACACACAGACTATCTTATTTTAGGCACGGTATGCCCTCTCCTTAGCTGTCTATAAAACACAGTGACACAAACTAAGCCAAACGAAACCTGTCACCACTTTTTTTATATAGATTTTTCCCTTTCCTCATCTATCAGTAGCTCATTTTAATTCAGAAAAACTCTACTCATCTCTTCCAAAACAGAAGCTGTTTTCAAAAATCAGATGAGCTATGTTCAGAAAAACTGTCTGTTCTGATCAAAACCAGCTGCAACAATAAAGTAGGTAGAATAAACATATTATTATTTCCATGCATGCCTTCTAATGTGCAATTTATAAAGTGAATACCCTGTTTAAGAAAAACGCAAACAAAAGACAACTCACTGGAATAAAATTGTGACTGGACAAAGATGGGTCAAAGGAAAAAAAAAAAACCAAAGAAGAATGGGCTAAGACATCAATGCTGCAGAAGATTAAAGTTTGGGATGGTGACAAACTAGAGGGCACGGAGATAAAGAATGACAACAGTCTATGACCTTTTCAATGCTCAGATAAGATATTCTTGGGTGGTTCCTGAAAACAGTACATATTATTTATTCTGCAGCAAGATTTGTCAATTCTCACAAAATTTGTTAAATGCACTCTTTATGGCAGGATCCTAAATTTATTAACTTTCAAAATACCCTTCCAAGAGCCAGTAACATTATCACCTTTATGACAAAAGGAACATAATAAAGGAAAAAGTAGTTACCCATCTTTAAATAATTTTAGAATTCCATACACAACTGTTTTAGAGCATGTAGCATTAAATAGAGCTTTACAGCTTAAAGCAGAGCTCCACCTGACTTCAGTGACAGCTGAGAGTTCTCGGTATCTCTTCACATCAAACCACAGGAAGTCAACTAACTGATCCATGTCTTGATGAACGCACAATTAGTGGCTACATACAAAACATGTGGTTAATATGCAGCATCACATGAAAAAAACCCACTCACCTCTGTAGCAGTCAGCAAGAGAATCAAATTCTCCATAGCATCATTCAATTCCCCCACAAAAAACATTTTCCTTTTCTGCAAATCACAACTTCATTCACTACATAACTGCTAACTTTGACAGTTTACTGCCCAAGAAAATCTGAATGAATCTCCAGAGTCCTTCTGTCCTATGGGATATGCAAAACAGGGGCTGGGCAGTGGCAGGGAAAACACCACAATCATACAGCTACAGAGGAAGTTAGGACACACACAGATAAATTGTTAGTTCTGTCAGTTTGCATTTATACAGTTTTAATTATTTCTTTCAGTATTTCTATCATAGATATGTACTAGGAAACAAAACGAATTTTCAGAAATTTTTACTGCAATCTTAAGTCATTTAATAATCACTTAGATAACCTCAAAGCTTTCATGCAAAATCCACTTATGTACCATTCAGCATACAGCTACATCAAAATCATCTTCAAGTTGCTCCTAAACACAATTTCTACCAGTCCTCTGAAGTGGGTGCTCCCAGGCCTGACCCCAGCAGAGCCCCTGGAAGGTGTGCTGAATGTCAGTCCCTCTCTTCTCTGCAGCATGCTTAAAACCAGGTGTCAGGGGACCAGCAGAGGCTGGCTACCTGCAGCTCCTTCTTCCTGAATTCTGATCCTTCATATTCTACACTCAAGTGGCCACAACGAGAGAAAAGTATAGAAAGGAACACTACTAACCTGCAAAGCAATTCCCAGAAAGAGTCCCCATAGCAACCTGGAATGCATCTTACCTTCCCATTTGAGAAAAAAGTACAACATGGACTATTTTGGCTAAAGCTATAAATGATACTCACATTTCCTTTCTTACAGACTAGAAGGAATTCCCTGACTTTTAATGCAAAACCAGAATTAGCTCAAGCTTTTATGCAGCCAAACTACGTCAGAGATGCACAAAGAACATAATGTAAATGTCTTCATAATGCCAACATTGTCACTCCTTACTCCATTCTTACACCATTAGGATTTGGTGTTGTATTTCTGGGAAAGATACATAGAAATCTCCTGACCGCTCAACAAGGTACAGTTACACAATACATCATCTTCATAAAATCACAGAATGGTTTGGGCTGGAAAGGACCTGAAAGATCACAGAGTTCCAACCCCCTGCTATGGGCAGGGACACCTCCCACTAGCCCAGGTTGCTCAAAGCCTCATCCAGCCTGGCCTTGAACACCTCCAGGGATGGGGCATCCACAGCTTCTCTGGGCAACCTGCTCCAGTGCCTCACAACCCTCACAGGAAAAAATTTCTTCCCAATATCTAATCTAAATCTACTCTTTCAGCTTAAAAATATATCAGTCGAACAGAAGGACATTTAGGTCACATCAAAGGTTTAAGAATGACTCATAACTCTTAGCAAACATGGAAAGATGGTTCTGAACCACCATCCATGTGTTCCACACAAGATAAGCAGAGGGCAGTGCCCTGAACATGACCAGAAGGCCAGTGCTCTGCAATACGACTGAAATGGCAATGGATGGGATTCTCTTTTCATGGTAAGGTTTCCTCCTTGAGATACTAGGCTTGAAAGAAAAAGGACATGACTTTTGTTGTATTTGCCTTTCTCTTCACACTGTGAACAACATCAAAAAGAAAAATATTAATGGATTACTTCAAGTATTTAAGTTTTGAATCCTAACTACTCTTCTCAGCTAATAAGTCCCAAAATCACGCACAGTATAGAGTTAATGAAATCACAAGAGAAAAACATGCTTCTTTTTTTCCAGTGCAACCATCTGCAGTAGCATTTTTGAGGAATTAAATCAACCCACAGGAAAAGTATTATCATAGTTGGTGCGGAAAAGTACCTTAAAATAAAGTTTATTTTGACTGTGCTAACAAAGCCTAGGAGATTCTCGAGCACAGCAATTTGGTCTCAGCTACTGTTAAAGGTACAAGAAGGTAGAGGGAAAAAGCATTCAAAGGGATGAGTAAAGGAATTACTCTCCATTTAATCCACAGCTCACCTACTATAGTACTGAGCTCACAAAATAGAAGGGACTTACTATATTAATATTACATAACAGAAAGCTTCATCTGTTGCATGGAATTGCGAAGGGAAAAAGGGCCCAAGAACCTCCAGGAGAACACTAAGTTCTTCAAAGCAAGTTGGGATTTAGCTCAAGAAATCACCAAGTAACTGGTTCTATACCCTTCCTTAATACAGCTCAGAGACGCAGATACATTCATCAGCAGAAAATACAAAGAATGATTCAGGAGATGGGATAAAACTGCATTATTTACAAGCAGGAAAACCACAAATGAGCTATTGAAGCTCTCCAAAACAAATACTGATGTAGGATCTGGTTTTGCACTAGCTTGCACTTCATTCAGATGCTACTGTTGAATACCAAAAGAAAATTTTTAAAACCCACTACTGTTTTGACTGCCTTCGATTTTACACATGTGTGAATGACTATCCATCACTTCAGATGTCATGTCGTCAGGCTGAAATCTTAATATTTTGTTAATGTTTTTTACCAAGAAAGATTCCTTTAAAAATCAAAACATTCATTAAAAGTTACTCTTTTCTCTATTCATCTGCTAATGAAGCCAAGACCAGACTAAAACCCTAAATTTCACTATCCATAGTCTACTAAGAAAACAAATTAATTTTAGTAAACCTATCACCTCAGAGCGCAGATCAATTTGTGACATTCCAACTGCAAAAGAAAGAATAGGAGGAACATTTCTAAAGTCCTATTGTATTGAATCAAGGAGAATCCTAAATCACTGCCGTTTTACAGATATTAACAGTAGAGGAACAGCTATTCCTTCCCCGCATCCAGGACGCATGCACGAGGGCTGGCTATGGCAGTAGGCCATGGAAGGCAAATTCCAACCCTTGCCATACCTTCACTGGAGAACTCGCAGAAACTCAATGCCTGTTCTCAGGTTCCTCTATGCCAGGTATATCATAAATAACTACCTTGGGACACTTCAAGAACTTTTGCCATTTGAATCTGGCAGAGTAAAAAGACAAATTACAGCTATTTGTACAAAATGTTTCTGCACAAGCAAAACATGAAGTAAATGCAAGTTACAATAAGACAGCGGAATCACTCAAAAACATCCTTGCTAAACAAACTCCCCCATAAATAAATTATAACTCCTGATGCAAAGCATTATGCATTACATAAATTACAGTGTGCCTAGGAGATAGGTGCTACCTGCAAAGTAATATTTCACAAGTAGTTCCTGAATTTTACTTTTGCAGTACTATTTAGAACAGAGAAATCCATCATTTCTCTTCTGACATGTCATGACTAACTCCCTGCAAAAACAGACCAACTGACCAACCAACCTCAGGGCACTCTACAGAACACGTTTAGAAGTCCTTAAGCACAAAACATCTTCAAAAAAATTAACTAAAAATGTTGAGCATCCATTCTTAATAGAAGCTGAGTTTTACATAGCACAGTCACTTTAAAGTCAATTCCTCACAGGGCGGTTCAGAGTGAAGTGGGAACAGGCAGGAAGCAGATACTCAGAAGGACCCAGCAGAAAAAAAAAAAGGAGGGGTAGGGAGGAGGAATTTCCTGATCCACAGAAGTACCATACTGTGAACTTGCCTACCTATACTGTCTTTTTTACCCCAACCGACTAAATACAAGGTTATAAGAGGACCTGTCTCATCCTTCAGTTACAACTTTTTTGAGCAATATCTATGCACATACAGCTTTTCAGCAGATAATTTCCAATGTTAGCTGGAAATTATAACCAACAGCTGCTGGTTTTCTCTCTTGTCATCATATTTGACTTCCCAAAAGCACACAAAGTTCTATGGGAAAAGTTTCTAGTGTAGCAATGTTCCATAAAAATTCACTTTCTCCTGTCTGAACTGAACTGTGTAGCCTAACAGTTACTTGTTCCACCACCACCACCAGTCTTCCCCAAAGTCCACTCAAGCTAAGCAAGTCCTACACACAGCAGGAGTCAGTGCAGACCCATTTCATAAACAGTAAGTACGAGATGAGATTTAAATGTACACATTATGCTTTGAGACATTTAGACACTCTGGGGAAAACTCTTCTGAAATACCAGTGACATGCACATACTTTGTGTAGCTGCAGGAGAGATCTGGAAAAGGTGAGGTGCAAACTCCTGTATGAGTTAGAAGAAGTTTAATTTTTATGGACGTCCAAGCTCAACATACATAAACACTTGCTCAAAACACAATTCTGGCAAGCATCCACCTGACCACTGCAGAAAAGAGCACTTCCCTTATGAGAAATAAAACAATCGCCACTGCTCTGAATTGTACAATGCTAAAGTTACAGGAGAGGGAGGAAACAGGACATCGCAACAACAAGATCACAGAAATGAGATTCCAAGCTTTCTCAAGTAATGACACCAAGAAAAAGCATACCCAAAATTTAAGCAAATACACAAAGCAGTTAAACACACAGAAGTTACAAACCACCCACACCTTCAGGAATTTCCACAGTAAACATTTCAAAAACTTTGAAAAAAATTTGGAAGGAACATACACATAAAGCTGGATCCTAAAAACTGGTTTTCCACTGAAATTTTGAATGAAAGCACAGCTCTGCCTCCATATCTTTGCAGAGATACTTAAGATGCTAATAACTACCCACTTTTCCCAAACAGATTTTCAAGGCACTAAACACGAGCAACCAGTATCATTGTAAACTACTTTCTCACCAGGAATCATACTATTGAGAGAAAAAAAGAACATTTACAACCCTCCCAAACGGGAAACAAATGTACGTTTTTAATGTTTACTTAAAAAAATACAAGCAAAATAAAAGAAAATATTCTCTCTGGCCATCTAGAAAAAGTTACTGTACTTGAGCTCTAGTTTTAAATAACTGTCCGGTTAATGCCCTCAAGTAAGTGGCTTGGCTTTCTTTAAAAGCTCATGAGCAAATATGAACTGCTTTAATACTGCATGGGTGTAAGTGAATTAACATCACACTTCTCTCCACTAAATGAGAGCAGAATTTGGCTTACAAATGCTTTCTTCTTCCTACCAGACAGAAATCACAGTTTTGGCTCATAGCTGTGAAGTCAACGCCTACCACCTAAAGTCTGTATAGGTTTATTGTAAAAAAAAAAAAAAAAGTTTTCCTATACATATAATCTATATGTATGTATATGCACGTTCTTCTAAATACAGCATCTGAACTTCTATCCAATAACTTTATATATACTCATCCTGAAAGACAGACAGTCCTTCTTCCTAAAGATCCACTGATTAATCCATCCACGTTCAGATGTCTAAACTTTCTGAAGTCTTGACACACCACCTATGGCTGGGAAACGTGCCCTTCACTATAAAGCCTGTTTTTCTCTCAAAGAGAAAAAAGCAGCAGGGAAAAATAGCACCTAAGTCCTCAAGTGCCAGGCATAAAAGAATATGGTATGAGATGGACACAAAGGCAGAGAGAAAGAAGAGAATCTGGGTTTATTCCATGAGTCCTAGGTTGAAACTGAGAGGCTCAAAATGCCTGCAAACAGCACACTTACAGACTTCAAATACTTGTGTTATTTGAATGCTCTAAGTGAGAAAGGACAGCAGGCATTACACAACATAGAAGAGTTACATTGCTTTTATAAACACACACACATAAGACCCCTGTGAGAGGTGTTTATGCTTAACTCAAAACGTGCAGTTTGACATGCTTGACCTGGCTTCTCTTGAAGCTCATGAAAATTCTGCCACAAGCTTTTGAGGAGATGGTGGCGGGGGTGTTATTGAAAACAATGATCGGCATACCAAGAAGAAATCCTTGTAGCTTTGCCAAAATGACTTCATTTACCATCTTCCATCTTCTGCAAGTTTCCTCTGCTGCTTCCCATAGGAAACGGTTTTCTACCCGTGATGCCGGAACAGTGCTAAGAACGACCTTTGCACCCTGTCACCCTAAGAGCGTACGATTTCCCATGCTGGGGCAGGGGAGAATACAGAATGAACTGGAGAAGGTGTGCCTGACAGAAACTGAAAATCTAAAGTAAAAGCAAAAAACAAATGGTAGCCTAACATTCGCAAGAGTGCCATGAAAATCTATCAGTCACAAGGTTTTCTTTATTGCTTTAGAATCACTGAGATAACATGAAAATGACTTTATTTTACTGAAGAAAATACTTGCCCCAAACAAGTGTATTAATCTGATCTAACCAGATCTGACTTATTAGAGAAAATGGTTTCCTTAAACTGGAAAATTAAAAAAAAGAAAGGAAAAAAAAAAGAGGAAATCCCCAAAAGTTGGAATCCCTCTCTGAAGTTGAAGACACAAGGCAAGAAACTGTGGTTCTTTAAGAGACAGAATAACATTTGTTTAAGTCCTAGGTTTTAAAATGTGAAATACAATTTTGCTGAACACAAGCAGTTATCACTAAAAATGTTTGATTAACATTCTACTTCTCAATTAAGGTGGGTGGGGGGAAAATACAAAAGCCAAAAGATGACATGGACAAAATTAGATAAGTTTTGAATAATCATATGACAGTTTGATGTCATTGAAAGGTTTTAGTGCCACAAATTCAGCATATTTTAGAACTGAATGTATCGAGGCTTTAGAAACAGTCAATGCGCAGCGATATATCATGTAGATTTTGGGGTGTTCAAGCAGCTTTCGTAATTATTACTATGATCATATACATCATTAAATACATTTACTGACAACACAATCTACATGACCAAGATAAAGCAAAAAACCTTGAGACTGGACTGTTCCCTTACGAAGAAAACTTAATGGTGAAATTAAAGTAAATTTTGAAGTTCTAATGTCAAGAATTTCTCGGAAGATATTCCCTTCTGTTGGTAGTGACAAGGATCACAAGGTGAACGTAATATTGTCAGTAAATAATACTAATTCAATTAAATAATCTTAGTTTTGGAGAAAAGGAATGTAAAAATTCAAGAGTGTAGCTACACAGCAAACCAGCAACTCCTTGCCCCTGCTGCACCCTTTTTCCCCCCATACAGTCAAAGCACTAGGCTCCTACTGATAAAATCAGATGACACCTCTGCTAAATCACCCAGGAAGAGACTTTTCAGGCATTAAAATGAGCTCAGGCAACATATACTCAATGCGTATTTGTACAGATATTCAGGCAAGCAGATAAGAAACTATGTCACTAGAAGCAACTGGTTTACAGATCATCTTCTCTCAAGTTAAAGTATTACTAGAGGATCAAGTTAACCAAGCAACGCCAAGTTAATGAAATAATACACACCAGCTATGGTAATATACATCCTCTACCGTTTTCTCTTAGTAACCTTAACTCGATTTAGAGTTCATTTTTTAAGAGTCCAGATTAGCATCACTGGAGACATTAAGTCGCTCCTTACTATTAGAAAAACAGGTAACACGTAAGTATAAGGAAAACAAAAAAGCCAGCCTACCAAGTACTTAGACACATAAAAAAACAATTTGCCTAAATTTATTTAAAGAGTTAAATCACTTTTGCAAAGATACTGAAGTTAAAAAATTTATCTTTCGTTAGCCTAAGGTGGATGCTAGCTATGAAGGTAAAAATAGTCAAAGTTGGGGGTGGAGGGACATAACAAAATAAGGCATCTTAGGACAGAAGCAGCAAATTTTCTCTGCAAATTTCTATTTGTGTGGGAAGCGGCTTCTATAATTTCCCTCTAACACATGAGATCACAGCCAAAACAAGTCTCTTTTGTGTCAGTTCCTACCAAAATTATAAAAGGATCCTTTTAAATTATCACAAAACAGAACGACGTCAAGTGTTTTCTAAAAGTTGGGGGAAACAGAAGAAAACTATTTTAAGTCTGTTAATATAAGAATTCTTGTCTTTCAGTTACAAAACACACAAGGAAAACTGTTTCAAGACATTGAGTGATACTATGCCAAATACCACAAAACACAGAAATACACCAACACTTTATTCTTCCAAGGAATTGCCATCATCAAGATCAGACGGCTATTTTGAAGACCCCTATTAATGATTAGAAATTTTCTCATTGCAGGAAGAAAAGTTTTGGTAATTGTTACAGAATTTCTACACCAAATATCTATCAGAATAAGCTGGTAAAGCCAACATTTGTTTCAAAAGTGTAGCTTCCTTGTACGTTAGAGTGAATCTGAGAGGCAGCCTCTGAACTTGGAGCACAGGAGCTACCACAGGTGAAGCCACTGAAGCCTGGGCTGTCACACTCCTAGCCCCCTCCTTTTGTACAAACACCATTACAATCTCTTCACACAACCAGATCAAGATATTTCAACACATTTTTGCAGGGTCAGCTTTTGACTGGATTACATCCCTCTGCCCATGTAAGCACCAGCAAAAAAGAGATCAGTGGATTCAGCCAGCCTGAAGACACCATCAAGTCAGCCCCCACCCAAGATAAAACCAGGGAGTTACAATTAAAATACCAGCTTCTATTTCCTTCTCCTCTTGTTACTATGTGTCCTGCAAAACATTCAAACAACACAGTGCTTTATTTATTTACAAAAGGCAGAGTGGTAAAGGTGAAAGAGCTTTAATGAGCAAGAGGAGGAAATACCTTGGGACTATGGTGTCCCCACAGCATGAATGACATTTTCTTAAACCACTTTGCATTCCTGTAACAGAAGTCATTGCAACCCTCCCCTTCACTTCTTTATTATTAAAATGATAAAGCTTTGCTCTCACTTATACTACACAGGAGTAAAACAGATCACAACTTCTAACTCACAGCCAGAACATGCAGTCCAAGGCCCCAAGCTACATGAGCTTACAAGTACAAATGATCCATGTTAGCAAACCAATTGATACGTACTGGATCTGACAAGAAATACACAGGGTGCTTATGGAGAACATAATGCATCTATAGGTAAAGCCCACGTGTATTTCTCACACAGGTGATGACTTTTTGTTACCATTCTCCACACACAATCTTTATATAATGAACCTGACCATCAAAATCATGAAAGCTTCGGGACCACTGAGGAAAAACAACAACAAAAAAAAAACCAGTCAAAATCCAGAAATTGAGATTTTACAAACGGGAAGATCAGACTGATACATGGATAACCACATTGTATTAGAAAGCCAAACTGAGATCTTGCTTGGATGAAAAGCAACAGAACGGTAGCGGGGAAAAAGAAACCTCAGCTTAGACAGGGTAAGTACATTAAAGCTTTGCTTTGAAGTAACATCAGCCATGAAAAACACACAGAAAGGAAAGGAAGAACTCAGAAATGGAGACCTGCGAGCTCTTCACCACAGGTGAGGTCACCTCCCAAGCAGGACAGTCAAACCAGCCTAAAATAAGGAAGGATTTTAAGATTAAAATGATGAAACAAGGGCAACAGTGAGAAGGAATACTTAAGAAAAAAATTAAGAAAAAAAAGAAAGTCAGTTTACACAGAAAAACTGTTCGTGTACCTTCCACTCTGAGAACAAAGTACTTCCACACTACTGAGCTAAGACAACAGAGTCCTCCTCCAAGCCCAGACCTCTGAGACTGAGAAGAAACCCAACAAAAGAACAAGTGTTGCTGGCCTAATCCCACAATGTTTGAAGGAAATGTAATTACTGTTATTAACATCTACAAATGTTTTTTCCCTCCCGTCGTAGTTTAAATCCAGCAGCAAACAAACACCACCAAAAGAGAAAAGAAACTCGTGGGTTGAGATAAGAAGAATTTAAACTACAATAACATTGGAAATTATAATAGTGATAATAATAATATATAAATATACACATGAGTGATACACAGTGCAACTACTCACCACCCGATCGCCAAGGCTCAGCCTGTTCCCAGCTAATGATCTTGGAGCAGGAAGAGTCCCAAAACTGCAATACTACATAAGGCAAGAGCCCAAGAGACTGAGAGAGAGACAGCGAGAGTGCGTTTCCAGACAGAACTCATCTATATACTGAACATGACGTGCGTTATATGGAATAGACCATTGGCCCGTTTGGGTCTCAATCCTAAACCTAAGATGGAATCCCAGGCTAGTAACTGGGGCTGTGCTCCCTCCCAGCTTCTCCTGGCCTGCAGACACTGGCACAGCAGAGAGGCTGAAGAGTCCCTGACTGTCCTGGCAGCAGCTATAAACATCAGTGTGTGACCAGCCTTCTCCTCAGCACAAACCCAAAACACAGCCTCTCACTAGCTACTGTGAGGAAAGTTAACTCTGTCCCAGCTGAAGCCAGGACACCTCCTCTTTGGAATGCCACTTTAAATTCACCTAGTCTTTCTACAAAAAGAATTATCATACATTTCTATTAAATTGCTGAATAAAACACACTTAAAAGGTTGGGACTATTTCCTTAGAATGGCCTACAAAATACAGCAGTTCATAACATCTACAAGCTCCAGATCGAACACTTCTCAAAAAGATGCAGAGAGAAGGCGTGCTAAGAAGCTAATCCTTAAGAATAAAAGAAACCTACAATATTGTGTAACAAAACGAATTTAAATTAAACTGAAAGTCCGGATAGGGGTAAGGAAGAATTATGAAACACAAAGTCTTAGGAGCCTGGATATACCTCATGTGGATTTTATCCATGGTGACCACTAGTAAACCTAATTAGGCTGCATTAATAGAAATAAAGCAAACTGACCCATCTGAATAGAAGATTTTTGCACTTATTATTAAGCCTAATGTCATGTTTAAACTATTTGAAATAAAAATCTCGTAGTTAAAGATTGCACACGACTGACCTAAATCACTTGCACTTTTTAAAGATTTTAGTCCACATTCGTGGCATTCCCACGCTTAATGAGGATTTTAGAAAAATAATGTGTTGAAGTTAGACCAGAGTAGAACAAAATATTCTAGTTGTTCAGCCAGAAAAAAGAAAATCAAATTAAACAAGTACAAATGCTTATGGAAGGAATGCCTGCCCTGTCAGAAGATAAGACTTTAGAGTCTAGGAGTTGGCCTTTCCCTTTAATTCTGTCTCAGCTATCCTCAGTACCTTTTTTAGTCAGGTTTTACAGCTTGGCAATAGGATCTAATTGCTTCTGAAAGCTTTCTGTGCACGTGCCGAATGGAGATGGTAAATTTTTTACAGTATAGAAGTGATTATGGATGCTATGAACCAGTTAATATTTTGCAAAGACACATCCAGGATAATTTAGTGTCCATTTTCAGAAAATAATATAAGAAACTAATATTTGGGATAGTAGGCTGTATCCACTTTGTATCTGGCAATTCGGTATTTGCAAGTTCTTTGCAATAACATTTCAAAACAACACTGGCACTTGACTATCCAGCCACAGGTATGACTCAGAAGTGACATTACTTTATTTTCTGCTGCTACTCAGAATTCAAGCACTGATGTATGGGCATAAGATAGAGATTCAAAAAGAAAGGTAGTTTCTCTTGATCTTTGTAAAAAAAAAAAAAAAATATATATATATATGTAAAACAAAGTATTAAGCTATATTGGGCCAAATAAGTTCATTGTTCTTACAGCACAATATCCTTCTTTCAGTCAACTGTGAACTGATAATATGCTACAGGTTATAAAAGAGTAAATCAGTAAAGTTCAGGAGAGAAGGGCCAAGAGACAGGGAGGACTTTAATCAGGCACACACAGCATACATATGCTACACAGAGGTTAAGAATTCAAGCACACCTTCAAGAGTACATTTTACAGTTACGATAGTCCCACAAATAAAGTATTGGATTAAGTCTTTAGCATGAAATGTCTTAGTAACAGGGAATTTATTGTGTTGTCATGAGGTTTATAATGCCCACTGAGCAGACTAACTCAAATAATTGTATTTCTCCATTTGTCCCCATTAGACCAAAGCATGCTAGGAATTTCTGTACAGAATAAAGGCATTCTTAAAATTCCTGAAAATGAAGTATTAGTTAGCTTTCTACCTAAGCAAGCTGTACTCCTTTGCAATAAAAAGGACATCAGTGAGAGAAGTCAGTCAACCTAAATACACAAGCCCCAAAGCCTTTCAAGCAGCGTCTGAACATCTCCAAACTTCACCAGCCCAGAAGAAAATAAAAAACCATCATCTTTAAAAAGCTTAATTTTAAATGGTTAAGAGTTAAAAAACTCTGGTGTACTGTAAATGTGTTAAGAAACAAATGCGTTACAATGGGTTAATGCCTCACTCTACTGGAAACTGGCTTTAACCCTACTGCAAACCAAGTAGAATCAACCTGATGGTCTCTCAGCTCATTTGACCACATCAGAACTGTTGATTAACTTACAGTAATTAGTTTCCTCCGTTCAAGACAAGAATCAGAAGTGAAACAAATGTGGGAGAGGTCACAATTCAAAAGGTACAGAGGTTTAACACAGAGCTACCTAACAGTAAGGTCTGCACAGGCATCTGTTCTCCGACATATTTTCAAGCAATTTTTTTTCCCCTTCTTTTTCAAGTAATTTGGTATAAAACTGCATCTCTATAAAAGCTGCTCACACAGTATTCTGAAAGATGGAGATTTGAAGGTTGTTTCTATTTGACAGCATTGAAGAACTTCCTTCTCTCACTCTAATCAATAAAATGCACTTAATTGTTAGCTGCAGCTACATAACAGAAACAACAGTTTACATAAATAAGCAGTAAAGTGAGGTATTCCCAGTTTTAAGACTATAAGAAGGAAAAAAAAAAAAAAAAGCCCAAATCATTCCTGGAATGCAGGGGGTTTTTTAAAATGTATTTCTAATAGGTTAGATAGCACTAAGCACCTAAGTCTACTTTAAAAAAAATACTAAACACTGAAACAAGTTGAGTGACATGTCTTCTACTGCTGTCTCGGCTAAGAACAGGATGGAAATGAAGGGATTTTTTTAACAGTTTATTTTAATAATAATATACAAGCAACTCATAGGTGAAAATGCATGTGATTTCTTTCATGACCTACAAACACATGAATAACGAATAACATAATGATGTACGAGTCTAGAGGCAAGATTTTGTTTTGTTATTAATATTTAAAAACCAGCTTAGCTCAAAAATGGGTACAAAATTTCTTCTTACGAAAAAACACAACAGAGACCACCAGGAAAAAAAACACAGACAACCCCATACTGAAAAAATGGATTTGTGATGATAGAACCATTTTTAAAGGCCAGAAGAGATGCTGCACATCTGAACATCAGCATTATGAGACCAATGATCACAGTCTAGTCTATGACCACATCAGCACTGCATAAACACCACAACATTTCAGTTCTCCTAGAAGTGAAATGAGAACAATTTAATCCATCTTACAAAGCCTCCTTTGGTAGACAAAAAAACAACATAAAACCCACTAAAGGACAGTTTACATTTTTCCTACAAGAGAATGGATTCAACCAAGTCATTGACCTCACCATGCTAGTGGGAGTGCCTTCCATCTTCCCTCCCTTGTATCTCCACACATTTTGAAGTTTATTCTACTTTTCTTTCAGTGCATCTTAAATAACATTGTTCTAGTTTCTTTTTAAAACTGACTCAAATCGGTGCCATTGTAAAGGAAGTTTTCCCAGAACAAAAACATCTCCAAAAGCTTCTTTCGATCGCTACATTTTTCTTTCAAGTTCAGCTTATCAGCCTTCATTACCTCCCTCACAGTCTTGAGTCATTGTGGCAATTCATACACATGTAGAAAAGAAAAAGCAAAATGCTTGGAATTCTGAATAGCTTTCTCTGGTAAGCTCCAGCTGCTATAATTAGGCAATCTTCTTTCTAAATCACAAATACAACTATCAATGGAGATAAAAATTAAAAACTACCATCAAATACATAGAACAAGCCCAATCTAAATGTTCCCTTTCCTTCCCGTCTCAAAATGTGCCCTGATTTAACCCTGACAACTCACATACAACAGTTGTTTTCATGGTTATCTTTGCATATAAAATACCTATGTAAAATAAACAACAAAATCAAATCATCTTATTTGTATGTCACAAAACTAATAACACATAAAAATAGTGAAAGTAATTATGTTTTCACTTTAAGCTAAGAAAAGGATTTTAGCAGTAACACAGATTTTAAATCACGAAATAATTAACCTGACACTTCAAACCAGTCTAACGTCATTTCAAGCACCTCAAAAAGACTGAAAACCTACAAAAATGGAAAACTCAACTTCACACTGCAGAGACCTTACTTCTCCACTTGCTGAGTTGAACTTGTAACACCAAACCAAAACAAAAGATGAACAACCAGTTCAAATGCTCAACCATTTCACCCTGCTTCATTTTTAAATAAATTATAGATCTAGATAACAAGTTCATAAAATAGTCCTAAAAGATCCAAGGACTAGAACATGAAGCTTCTTAGTTCTCCTAAATATAGCAGCAGTCACATGGCTATCACGAAGACCACATTAGCTTTTCCACACTAGAATACCTCCTAAACCTTTCCCCCAAAAAATTTAGATTGTGCTATGAATATTCAGTCTTACATGCAATATAGCACGTAACATCTCAGACCTAGAACAGCTTAAATAGAAATACACATCCACATACACCCCACACCAAAAAAAACCCACCTCAAAACCCCCACAAAACCTAACAGTAGCACCTCAAAACTGCAGCACTGAAAAGGAAGAAAAAACTGTTTGCTGCTGTGCTCAACAGGAGTCTGTGATCATCAAACAGCTATTTACTAGCCTTTTCTTAAAAATAACTAAATATATACATAAAACTTATTTGCTTCTCGAAATAATTATTTTAAAAAGCAGCTTAAGCTTAGAATGATGAACAGTTCTCAGAAATAAACTTGTTCTTTGCAATTTGTAAATGCACAAACATACCAGTTCATACCATTCCAAGACTAGTTCCAAAAACTTCAGAGTGCACTCTTTATAGTGATTAAAAAAAAAATCGTGGATGCTTGGCATAAACCCACTAAGTGTCTTTTCAAGACAGCAACCAGCTCGCACACCCACCAGTAGACATACCACGCACCAATTTTTGTTTCACTGATGGGA
The DNA here is from genome assembly GCF_000699245.1 of Pterocles gutturalis. Lineage (NCBI taxonomy): Eukaryota > Metazoa > Chordata > Aves > Pterocliformes > Pteroclidae > Pterocles > Pterocles gutturalis. The sequence continues at coordinate 3,073 of NW_010147846.1, read as the reverse complement.
AAAATAAATTAATTCACACTGTTTTCTACAGTACATTCAAAACCAAGAGTGCTTCACATACAGCAGCTTTCAGAACTCCCTGGTGTAAAATTGGTGGTATTTTCCCTACTGTTCAAATAGGGAAGCTGAAAAACACCCAACTGAAAGTACTTCAACATTGAGTCACTAATGAAACTTACGATTTCTGGCTGCCAGCCTTCCACTTCTGCCACTACTCCACACGTCTCTGACTTTAAAACGATATATAACCTCTTTCTAATCAACCATTTGCATTGTTTCCCCTTTTGGGGAGAGAGATATGCAAGGTCACGATTATATCAAAGAACAGGGTACCCTTAGTAACTGCCCTGCACCTGAGCACTGGAGGGTACGCTACCTCTGTAAGAACCGGATTTTGCCAGAAGTGCCAGAGACCGCTAGTTTCACTGGGCGGGCTGCTTTCAGAAGAGACAACTCAAGGGAGTGTTTGAAGGATACAGACACCATTCACATAGAAGCTACTTCCAACAGCAGGTACTAGAAACCGTTGCTCTTGCATTTCATCTCACAAACCCTCTTAAAAAATTCTCAGAACAGAAGTCTGGATAGCAGAGCCAGGAGCAGACTGAAGACTCTGGCAACTCAGCCTTGAAAATGGGAGAGATTGGTCTTGTCTGAAGCTCAACAGTCCTGCTAAGGCACAGTTGGAGCATGAGACCGGAAAAGCAGCAGGAAAAACAGGCCAGGAAGAAACCTTACTCCAACCTTTCCGAAACAGTGTATTACTTCCATCAGCAGCCTGTGAAGTTACTACAGAAATCTTCAGGTACTGTCAGAGCCTTGTAATAAGGCATTTGTCCATCAAACAACCACCACTGAACGTACCAGCACCCAATATGATGGGTCCTAAACACACCGTTACTCTGATCATATTGATATGCTTAACTGTTTTTTAATTATTATTTACAGTGTACCAGCTGGCTAGATCCACTGCAGACTACACCAAGTTCCTGCATACAAAATACCCTTGAAGCCACCAAATTTTCCCAGTCTTTCAGAGCTTCTGTATGCCACTGTGACAGTTTTAGAAGGAAGATTCTTCAGAAGTACTTTTAATTACTATTTCCTCCTTAGCAAGAACACATTAATTATAGCCTGCTCCTCCAGATAATAAGAAAACAAAGACCAGTGCACTATGAACAGTACAAGAAACTTAATTACTGAGTCAGATGTCCTTTAGATGTCAGTATGACTACAGTGAGGAGCAGGAAAATAAAACACACACTTAACAGCCCCAAGTTGTTAGATCAGTTATCAAAACAATGTCTTTCCTCAGTGACTTCATTATGAAGAGCTCAACCAGCTAATTAATCAAATGCCTGTTATGTGTTTCGAAAATGTGCTTTTTTTTAAATAAAGGATGCCTGCTGATGTATTTATTACAAAGCAAATGTGGTAAATGGTTCTGCATGTAAATGCAGCATGACTTTGAAGTCTGAAGGTCAGATACAGTAACCGTTCTCATCAAGGTTCTTATGTCAGACTACATCTTCTGTTTTGCATCTATCTGTTTAGGAGGAGGAAGAAAACGAATTGAAAAGAAAAAATAGAAACAACCAGTTCTGTGACAACTTACAAACAACTGGAATGCCATCATTCACCTGTTTTCATTCAAAAATCTGCAAATACCCTATCTTCCCAAAACGAATAAAAAAAAAAATTCAAAGGGTGCTGGGGAGGCACATAATTTCATTCTGCTTTTCAACTCTGTTTTCTTCATCAGGAAAATCAATCTAATTAAGTCAGCAATGACTTTATGTTGGAGCATGTCATTTTCTCCACTTTCACAGACATTTCAAACCCATATTGTTCAAGAGAGATGGAGGATTTTCTTGTTGATCGACACCCTTTTATTTTAAAGCAGTATAGATCTGACTGCAGATGTAAATCAGAGGATTGTGTACTGATGTTTTTTCCAGGCATCAGGGAATTTATCCCTCACCCTTCTATATTCCCAGCAACTTCAGGATACAAAACTCAACAGCTGGGCCTGAAGGCAAACAACTATGCCTCATGTACCAGAGCCTGATCCATGTCAAAACAGAAAAAAAAAAGATAATGTATGTTTTACATGCATACCTCAAAGACAAATAACCAATATGGATTTCTTTTTAGCACCACCACCATGTTTAAATACAGTAAAACTGATAACACTTCCCAGTAAAACACTGAGTTATAAACAAACCCCCCTTAAACATAAATAACAGAGACATTATACAAAGCAGACAGGAACACAGACGGATGTACACAAAATAAACACGTTCAAACTTACCCCACTCTAGATACTCAAGGATGTTCTTCTCTCTTCTCAGAGGGGAATTATTACATTCATCATAAAGGCAGATGAGTATATCCAGCAAGGTTTCCACACTGAAGCATTGCCCATTAGTCTGAGTTGGCCCATCCAAAATAAACTGCTCCAACTGCTTCAAGCGCACTTCTCCAGACATGGCTGTTTCAGTTTGCATTGGGGTTTCTTTTTTAATGATTATTATTACTTTGCCAAAAAAAAAAAAAAACAAGAACAACAACAACAAAAAAAATCTTTTGAGGGTCTTGTTGTTTAAAAAGAAGTCAACAGTATTTTTAACAAGTGTCAAACTGTGGTGGTGCTTAATTTCCAGCCCACCTCGGTGTTCCCAGCCTGAAACTAAACCCTTGCAAGTTTCAGACACACACATACAGTGTATATCTGTGTATGCGTAATTTTTAAGAGAAGAAAACAGTTATCCTAAAAAAATTATTTTAATATACTTAAAAAGATTTTAAAAAATAAGGGCACTCCTGACGCTTTAATAATAATCGCACTCAAATTCAACCGAGACTGACTGACACCGATTTCAGTGTGTGTGTGCACAGGCATACACACTCCTATATGTAAGAAGGTCTTCTCCTTCATTCAAAATGCAGATCATGCAACACGATCCGGAGAGGAGCCCCACCGCATCATTAAAGTGTAACAGCCCCTCCGGCTCGCACCAGCGTTCCACTTCCCACAGCGGATGGGAAGGGAAAAATACATGTATTTACCTAT
>NW_010147845.1:0-10370 GCF_000699245.1 Pterocles gutturalis | reverse complement strand
AAAGGAAATTCTACTGAAACTCCCACCTTAGAGCCCCAAACTTGAAGCTCCGTCCACATGCTGAGGGCAGCAGTCTGCAGTTGCTGCATCCCACGTAGCGGTACGCCCCGCTTCCCTTTGTGGCCGCAAGAAATTAAAAAGTGTAAACTGAAGTCAGCAAGAAATGCTTAATAGGTTGTTGCCTGACCTGTGTAGTGTCTGCACTGTCCAGTCAGTGCTGCAGTCTCCTGCCTTAGTGTTACAGGACTGCGTGTTTACTGACATCTTGACAATGTAAACTTGCAGTATAGGAAGCTGTGGTGAACCCACTGCTCTAGCACTTTCCAAAAGTATCAATACAATCCTCTACTAGGCATCACAAGATATTTTTGTTGTATTTGTGACAATTTAAAGTACAGGAAGGTAAGAATCTAGCCCAAGTGGAAGACATGAATATGTCTTAGAGATGTTACCTTTCTCAATTAGTGTTTGTTAAGACTTGTTTATTTTTTTTCTTTTAGTCTTTCAGCCTTCGTTTATCCATATGTCAGGGCCCACAGTAAATTCGTTTTTTATTGGAAGTTCTTCAGGAGTTACTTTTTCCATAATTTTAAGTCCTATAGATGAAGAGACAGGTAAGAACACTTCCCCCCCCATCCCCCCAGTGGTATGTAAATAAATATGTTTGAGTTATTAATATTTTTTGACACTAAAATTACTGGAGAGATGGCAATGCATTTAATTTAGTGCTTGAAATAGGAACTCCAGAAGACTTTTGCTAATTAAGCCCTTAGTCCTCTGTTGACTCCTTGTCAGCTGGAGGGTATGCCTACTTGAAGGTGTAACTGGAGTTTAAATGTGCTTTTTATTTTCCAATCTTTTCTAAATGACAGTAAAATACTTTTTAAATTTTTATTTTTATATAGGAAAACTGCATCTTGCAAAATGCGGTGAAAGTAAAAGAGCTGGTGATTGGAATTTGACTGTAACACCTGGTATGGTATGTAAAATACTGATTCTTCCCTAAAATGGGAAGGATCAAACTGTCATATGTTAAGGGCTAATGAAATAATAGGAAAATGTTAATGTACTAACAACCTAGTCTGAATGGCTTGCCCTTGCCTTTTTTCCTTGACGTATCCCTTTGTGCGGATGCCCTTGGTGGAGTTTGCTGATGTGCAGCTTTGATGCTGTTTCCTTGTTCTCCTCTCCAATATTGTCTGTACTTCCTGGCTGCCTGTAGTGTTTGAGAGTGTTTCCGATCTGCTGGAAGGAGCTACTAGAAATAAAAAAGTAGTGGTTTTATATAGCACGAGCTTTGGAACATCTATATTTTAGACTTGCCTTCAGTGTTACGTTATACATAATTCCTTAGGGGTTTTATCAACTCTAGTCATTCCAGTTTTCAACTGAAGGTAGCTGTAAAAAATGAAATTAACTTTTTGGTATTTATTCTTTCCTTTAGAATTGTGCATGTGATTTCTGAGGTAACTTCATCTGTGTGCATGCCTTAAAAAGTTCTGCATACAGTTCATATCCTCACTGTATGTGCATATCTCAGACCCTTTGTCATTCCACTCTCAACAAATGTCTGATTTTATATAAGGAGAATATCATTGCGTTGTAGCACTGACAAAACATGGTGGTACTGAAGCTTCTCTTTCAGAAGCTGATGAGTAGTATAAATAAGAGTAATGTAATACAAGTTGTCAAACTGTATTTTGCATTTTTTCAGGACACTTCCAAAGTGACTATAAGCTTGACTAGAAATCTGCAGTTGTGTTTGCCGAATGCCACTGACTGCTGCACAACACCTCTCTGTGTGGTTGAAACACTTCAGGTTTTAGCTTGCCGTGACTCTGTGATGTTGGCACATCTCCTGATTCAAGCTGAAATATATGCCAACTCTTCCTTTACAGGAAATGTGTCAGGTCAGTGTTTAGATATGCTGAAGAAGAAATGGCATTTTGGCTGATCTTTTCCTCTATATATGAAAAAATAAAATTAGGATTTGGGCAGCAATAAGATAGACTGATTAATCATTAATGGAATTTAACGGAAAGTTTGTACACAGTTGGAATAAACTGCAACGCACGTGGTCTATTTATTTGGATTCAAGTCCATTTAATCTGGTTTTCTCTTAATTTCTTTTTTAATTCTTTTACAGAAAATGCAACTATCATCCCAAACCAGGTGTTCCAGCCCTTAGGCTCTTGTCCTTGTGACTTGACGGCTGGAGCTTGTGATGTTCGTTGTTGCTGTGATCTGGTACTTACTTCATATTAAACTTTGATTAAGTTTGTTTAAAATTTCTAAGTTCTTTCTGTTGTCTGTGGGGGGAGAGAGGTACTGAATGCTTCAGACTAGATGGGACTAGAGGGCTTGTTTGGATTTTCCAGCGTTTCTAATAGTAAATATGGCCTCTCTCTACAAAATTGGTTTGATTTACCTGTAAGTATGGCTATAGTGCTTATGGTAATGCAATTACCATGCTAAAAAGTGACCATTCTTTTCCCTTTCAGGAGTGTTCACCAGACTTGAAGCAGTTATTTAATGAATCATGTTTCACTGGAGTGTTTGGTGGTGATGTAAACCCACCTTTTGATCAGCTGTGCTCTTCTCAGTCAATGGAGTATACCCCTGATTGGTTTCCCTTCCTTTGTGTACAGTCTTCTCTTAACAATACACCATTTCTTGGCTACTTTTATCATGGCTCTATGTAAGTCTTAAGAAATTTTATTTTCGCAACACATGCATTAGGCATGCTACTGAAAATATAACCTGTTTTTTATAATGAAAGTAATTTTGAAGTTGGAATTTTAGGGTTTAGTAGGGAACTTTAAATGCAAATGGGAAATGTCATTGTCACTAAATGAGAACATAGAACATGACAGTAAATGTGTAATTATTTGCGTGAGGTAGAGAGTAAAGAACTGTTTGATTTTTGAACTTGTTTGCAGTTCTACACCCAAAGTTCCTTCATTTAAGATTCCTTTACAAACTTCTCCTGGGAAACTTTTCACTGGTTACAGACAAGGAGATCCAATTATCACAGAAGAAAATGAGTATTTTACCATTCCCCAGGTAATCTCTTTGTGTTTAGGAGCTCTTGATTCCTCTTGCTTTGTTTGACACTCTCCGTATATTACACTCCTTATGGCTTTGTAACCAGATTCTGCAACTTCCGTTGTGAAGTGGTGGAATATATTAAAGAAAAAAAAGGCACAAAATCACTATTAAAAGTAAACATTATCCTTCCTGATCCCTCTGCCCATCTCCCAAAATGCTAATGTCCTAATTATTTCAAGAGGTACAAGCAAGCTTGGCATCCCAATTAATAGTTTATGACTTATCATCTTTCTGTATTTTTTATTTTGCCTGCTGCGTTACTGAGTACTATAGTTGGTTTTTCCCTTTGAATCTTACTCATCTGGTTGTACTTTTTTCAAATTGCTTTTGCATTTTAGAGAGACTTGTTGGTTATAATAATTTTGACAATTTAGGATGAAGCCATACTGTACGTTGAAACTATCTTCAAATGAAAAGCAAGGGGCTAGACAAGGGTCCAACATACTAATTTCTGTTGAACCACCTGCAGCAATCCCTGGCTGGACAGTGCGTTGGAAATGCCCCCGTAGCGTATCTCCAGAACTTTCATGTCAAATGCCTTACTGATCTATCATCTTACAAGGAAGGACTGCCGCATGATGTGAGGATAAACAGTGGTACTGGAGGTATGCTGCATAAACCCTAACAAGAATGTGTTTTATATTTCTCAGAGCTGCTAGAACACAGCAAGTGTCTCACTATTTCCTAAGACTTAGGATATAAGAAACAGAGGGGTTGGCCTTTGTTTCCCATTTCTGTTTCTGGTGACTTGTACTGGTTTTGACTACACATGACAGAACAGCATCTCTCCCACCTTGATGTTCAGACTGTTGCTGAGTCCTTTTTCTGTCAAGAGGGTGCAGTATGATCATTTTAGAATTAGTGAGAAATGGTTACTTTCTGCATTACAAAAGCATATACTTACAAAGTGTTATTCTGGACTTCGAGATAGTATGATAACCAGCATGAAGATAATTTATTTTATGTCCATAATTATCTGATTTTGTTCTTACCTTTGTAAGACCCAGAGATAACTAGCTATGCTCTCAAAACACATAAATGGTTTGGTCCTTTACCAAAATTAATTTTCTAAATAATTTTCTACTAAATTTTCGTAACAGCAAGGATTGCACCTTGGATGTGAAAACAGTATGTTTGTCTCTCTTACTAGTCAGGATTACTGGAGTGTTTGTTTTTCATTTTCAGACTTCATCCAACAAAATGTCATCTACAGGACCATCACTGACACAGGCAAATTCATCACTGAAAGTGGTATGTCTCTTCCATTTAATAAAGATGTTTCTTACCTAACCTGGACTACATAAGAAATAGATTATTTTGATGCCTGAAATGTTTACCTGCTGCAATTCTTAGGAGGGATCTTGTATGTTATCTAATACTCAAAAAGTAAACTGTTTGGTTTACTGCAAAGCAGAAAGTTGGTCAAGAAATCAGGTCCCTTAGCTTACACTGAAAGCAATTTTTGAGGAGAAAAAGAAACAATAATAAAAATAAACAAAGATATAAAGAACACTTTAAAAAAAACATCTCCAGGATGAACATGTAAGTGGGATGGGCAGACTGTAAGCAGAGGTGTATGTCTCTGTTTTGTAAGCTTTCATGCCTTTTTGAGGACTTTTTTCAGCCAATGAAGCAGTTATTTGATGTAGAACAGTGGTTCCCAGTCAGTGGGAGGATAATGCAGCAGAAATGAAACTAATGGAATCCAAGCTAATGTGTTTTTCTGGGAAGTGATGGCTCCTTGGGAGGGATGAGATGAAAGCAGCGGGTGTCCTGAGTCCAGAGAAGTGCATCAGCTGGTGGTGTAAAGTCCAGCGCTGGGTTCTTCTGGAGAGGTTTAGCCACAAAGGAGCTGGAACAGCTGATGTTAAAATATTGATAAACTACAGGTTTATACTGTCACACTGTCCTAATGAGATGGGATTTAAACAGTAAAATAAATTATCAAAAAGATGAATGTTATAATTTCCAGAATCTTGCCAGAGGTTTTTAATGTGTTCTTTTTCAGCTACAGTAACATAGCCTTCTAATTAGCAATGCTTTTCATTATGGCCTTTTTTTATCTTCTGCCAGAAAGCCTTCATACTGCCAAGGTTCCCTGTCAAAATGTACCTTTTGCAGAGAATTATACATTCATCTGGAAAGACAAGAACATAGAGCAAATAAATGTCACAGTCTTCCATGGAAGTTTATGTGATGGAGGTATTATGAAATTTCCTTTATGATTTTTTGTTTATTTTTTTTTTCCTTCAGCGTGGAAGTTATGTGATAGAATCTCTTATTTACTAATACTTCTTAAAAATAATTTCCCCTGGACTCTGGAAAGAAAATTTATGGGGCTGTTTTCTATTAATTTGTATTATTTTGAATCTTCTGTTTCTAATGAAGGATGCAGGTTTGTATCCTATGTAGAGCATGCTTTTTGCTAATTCACTTATTTAAAAGTAAAATAATTTTTTTTTCTTTTACCAGAAATACTGACACAGAGGTTCACAGTCACATTTCTAAATTTAGAGAGTACTAATTCAGAAGAACTGTTTGGGAATCCAGGTATTAATACTTTATTTTGCCTCTTAAAAGTGAAAAGAAAAAATTTTCATACTGTACAGGCTATTATGAATTACTATTTTATGTCTCTTTCATACTACTTTATGTTGCCTGCCCCCACCTTCCTGTCTTGATGCACTGCCAATTGTAATAGCGGTGATTCGTTCTTAGGCTTTTCTTGTATAGCTATTGATTATTTAAAGTGAGTGTATTCCTACTGTAATGGAAATGTCTGTTCGGTTATTTCAAGATTGATGACATTTATTATTAAAACAATGCTAATGCTTGCAGAATCTTATATAGGGTGCACGATTTACCCTTCTGTGTTTAGGTTATCAAGTTGGAAAACCAGTGAGAGCTGCAAACATGAACGCTTCTGATACTTTTGGAAGCCTAAACATTTGGCAGACAGGTACTGGCTTGTGAGGTTGCAGCTTCAACTGTAGTTAATGTTGAAATGCCCTTTTTTTTTTTTTTTTATTTTTTTGGTACATATTTTAGTTAAGAATCTGTGCCAAATTTTGCTTTTCTAGATTATTCCCTAGTAAACCTCTAATGCTTTCTTAGAAAATTTAAGTTGAATGGACTTGTATCTATATTTGAACTATACTACTTGGTGTTTTGCATTCTGATGTTTGATGTTTTTGCACAAAATTGAAAACTAGAGATCAAAAGGCTGACATAAGAAAGCTCAGGTATGATGTTTTCATTTCATAGCTGGCAGAGGTTTATGTACGTCGGCAACTTCTACACCAGTTTTATTTGGATTAGATTCACTCTCTGGGTGCATTCTGGAAGTTGGTATCAATGAAGATTGCAGATTTTTAAGGTGAGCTACATAGGTTGAATTGTTTTTCTCTGAATCCCTCTTGTTGTGTATTACATGATTCTCTACAAGTGCCTGCTACTAGCACGGGTACGTTCTTTTTAAATATTCACGTATGCATTTCAGCTTCCTGTGGTTGTTAGTCTCACCTTTTTTTTTAAAAAGGGAAATTATAGTAATAGTTTCACTCAGATCTTCCTGTATTCAAATGAGGATTGTGTTGATGTGGAATGCTTTGCCATTTCTTCCCATCAACAGATAGTTCAATAGTTCAAGTTTTGTTGAGCAATAACATCTTTCAGAGGAAACTGACCTTATGATATAATAATATTACAACCCAGAATGGTAGACGGTACAGATTTACTTTTTGTGTAATCTTACATTCCTATTTTGCAGAGCAAATGTAATTGAGAAATTGAATTCACTAATACAAGCTACTCATGTCGGAAGGAGGGATAATTCAAGTTACAGTGATCTAAATGACTGGGTGGAAATCATACGTAAGTGAGCTTTGTGTTGTTTATAGTCTAAATATGCCCATAAGATGAACAGAGCATCTCAAAATAGAACCAAGCTGTAATTTCAAATGCCTGAAGATATTGATCTGTGTGTCTGGACCCAACCATCCATATATGAGCACACACATGCGTGTAACTCTATATGTATATGGATACTGCACTAATGCGTATCTTGCTGTCAGCCTGTACATGTGTGACTTGGTAGTTTAGTTCTCTGTTGATAAAGTACTCCTTTATGTTTATTTTTTGCTGTGTTCCTGTGTTACCAGTATTTCATTAGACCATGACAGTAATATAATTATGGAAAATATTATGTTTTCTGTAATATTTAAATTTTAATAGCGCTGTTCTCCTCCATAGGTCTTGATCCATTTAATTCTGATGCCAATGTGAGCACTGGAAACTTAAAAGGCATTTGTCCAGATATTCCTGCAAATCTGAATATTCGCATAATTTTTGCTGATGTGGGTGCAGTACAAGGGATTCCCCGGCAAGAGATTCTTGCTGTGCAGATCAGGTAGAGAAAGTTGTGTCTCTGGCTATCTGACAAATAAATGTTTAATTTTCAGACTTGCTTACCTAATGTATCCAGATCAGATTTTACGAACAAAAATGTTATTTTGTTATTTCTAATTTTTAAAATGCTTTTTGTTTGTATTTGCACGCCAAATTCCTTTGATCACAACTAAGTTTGCCTTTCTCCCAATGAAATAAAAGTAATAATTAAAAAAATGTTCATGGTTACCAGTAGGTAATCTTTTTGCCTCACTGAAATATTAAATAAAATCTATGATGCTTATAGCAGTAGGCATATGCAGAGCATTCCATCAGAACATTTAAATTTCTTGTCACATGGTGGAAGTGACAACATTGTCCTGTGTTCTGTCTTACCCCAATGTAGAGCTCTTCTTGAGAGCTGTGGTAGATGCTTTATTCTTTCCTGGAACAGGGAATTTTCACTTTGCAAACACTTTTTTTTTTTTTTTTGCCTCCCCAAGTCAATCCTAATCAAATATATGGATTTTACCTCATTTTATTTCACTTCCAGGCTTTGCAAGTTCTCTGCCTGCGTGGCGTTGAAAATCCAGAGATCACCAACCACCTCCCAAATACTGTGTATTTCGTCCTTTCGTGGTTGTGTTTAGGCTCTAAGTTTCCATTTACAGCCCTCAAGTATTACTTATGCACATTCTTACAGTTACTCAACAGTCATGTGGCAATTCCAGTGCGGGCTTACCTGTGAAAACAGCGTCAGCTTTCTTCCCATCACTGCTGCTGTTCAGTTCATTAAAGTGCCAGCTCAGCCACCCGTTCCAATGACAAGGTAATTTTTGTAAAAAACATTGATACTTCACATTATGTTAAGCAGATACTAATAGCATTGATTAATAGCATTCTAATTAATAGCATTGTTAATAGCATTCTGTGGTGTTTACCTGAGTGGATAGGGGGTGCAGAGGAAGCTCCCAAACTATCCATTGTCTGAAAATGTTCATCACAAGAAGAAAACATCTGACTAAAAATGACAGAAACAGAGTAGAGGGGAGGCTCCTGCTTCCTTTAGACAAAAAAAGTCATAAGAGAATAACGAGAAGCTTGTGGTTTAGTTGTTTTTTTCCTGTAATCTGTACACATTTTCACTCTTTTTTCTACTTGTGCTGGTGTTCTCGTACTGTGGTTAATAAACCTGGGGGTTTTGTGGGTTTTTTTCCCCAGATTTCAGATTAATTATACAGAATTTGACTGCAATCGAAACGATGTGTGCTGGCCACAACTCTTTTACCCATTGACACGGTTTTACACAGGTAAAAATAATAAGCAATGTGGAATGCCATGAACCAACCATATTTCTTTGAAACATAATTAGATGTGTGGAGTTTAGTGGAGAATGGTTTGTAGCAGGGAATTAAAATTTCGCTTTTAGAAAATTTCGCTTTTAGAAAGCATGGTCCAAAAAGTCTCTGTAATTTTTTCCTTGATAATGCATTAATTTATTAATTAGACTTAGTGGAAGAAAAAATTACTAGGAGCACTTTGTGGATGACACTGAAATTTTGTGAATGTCTGTTTGACAGAGGGAGATTCTTTTTCACTCCCCTGTAGAGTTTGGAGGGGGTATGCTTTCTAAGGCAAAGGAGAATATATCGCTTTATGATACTGTTCTGTTTCCACTTCCTACTGTAATTGTAACATTGTCAGTGCATGTCATTGCCCTTGAAGGGTGGAATTTGCCGTATTGGTTATGTTTTGATTGGGTATGATTTGGTATGTATTGATTATGTTTTGTGGGAGACTCGAGATCAAAAGTCTGGCGTCTCAAAGGGCATCAAGGCACCTGGACTCTGTTCTGAGAGCTGCATGGACAGAGGCAACTGCCCGTGTTTCTTATCTGCACAACTTCAGGGACTAAAGTTATACAAAGTGTGAAGTTTTATAAGTATGAAGCATCTTATTTCCTTGCTTTGTCCTGCATTGTTTTATGCAGGCTATGCATATACTTTAATCTGTGTCTTTTGGGTTGTCTTAACTAAAATTTAGCTCTCGTATGCTTATACTTTTTTCTTTTTCTTTTTTTTTTCTTTTTTCAGGAGAGCCATATTCCCAGTGTCTTGCTAAAGGCCTCTCGTTGGCATTTCTTGTTTTACTTGCAGCAATTATGAGTAACCCTTGGTTTTCTAAAGTATGGAATAGTTACTCGCTTTAAAAATGTTGATGTAAAGAGAACCACTTTTGTTAATATTTTAAGAACTTTTGGGTAAAATTTATGGATAAATATTCCTGGATTTTGTAGAGATTTTATACAAACATTTAAAGATACATAAAATGAATACTCTTGTGATATACAGAAAATGGTTGTGTTACTTTTAAACAAATGTAGTTATTTTTAAGCACAGTCTGCGTTTGGAGCAGCAGGAGGGCAGAGTGACTTGGCCAGGGTGAGCTCTGGAAGCCCAGCCCAGAGGCTGTGAAGGGGTCGGTGTCACCCTCAGGGATGGACCCTTGTCCTGCCAAGCCTGGTGCAGAGGGTCATGGGGGCAGTTCCAAACCCCTCATGCCCACCTCTTTTTGGAGCACTGGACAAATTGTTCACACTTCTGAAAAGTGATAACGCTTCAGGTATTTTCATGTAGTGATCTAGAATTCTCTTTTCCAGTTGATGCTGTGCATTGGCAACCTCTGTCTGCTCTGGGTACACAGCGGACAGAAAACATTCACTACCGCTTTTCCTCAGTTGATCACCGCGATGTTCAGTTGGGGATTTTCCTGTGGTCCAGCTCTTACAGTTATCTCAGGATTTTCTCCCTAAATCCTCTCACGTGGAAGCCCTTCACCCGGTGCTGTTCTCCATCCCTTTCCCGGCTCGCTCTCAG
>NW_010147844.1:0-5390 GCF_000699245.1 Pterocles gutturalis | reverse complement strand
GAGTCCTTTACTGGAAGCGTTCCCTGTCCGGCTCCAAATGGGAGCCTCCTGGGAAGCCGGAGAGCTGCGTGGCCGTGGCTGTCCATTCCCATGGATGTCCCTAAGTAAAGATTTCCTCCAGAAGCCGGGGAAGATGCCGTTTCTGCCCTCTAACGGTGACTTTTGGCAGTGTCTCAGGAGTGAGTGCTGTCCCTCAGGGCTGGCGCAGGGACAGTCTGCCCTCATCCGTACGCTCGTTCTTGTAACCCCAAGCTGCACCAGGTGGACGGTTCGTGGCTGGGGAAGAACTTAATCTCCCGCCCCGATAGTCATGTAAGTAAAATCCACCTGTGAGTGTAGGACTGTGCCCGCAACTCGGGCTTTTCCTGCAAGGGGGTATTTAAGGGAAGCTGGTATCAGTTAACTAAAGGTGAGCATAAGGGCACCTAACAGCTGCAGTGCTGCTGGTGTTCAGGAGGGTCTGCTGTTCACCCCGGGTTGATCCCTTCAGGATTGTCCCTGCCTATGCAAGCAGGTGTCAGTTACAGGTCAGATGTTGCAGCTGCGTGTAGGGGAAGGTTGTGTTTGCAACATTGCATCCTCTAAAATAAACACAGTTACAGCAAGTGTCCTGGTGGCTTGCTGATCCCACCACTGCTCCACCTCCCCATTGGTACTGCCATATCTGCACTGTGCTGCAGCTTTCCCTCCCAGAGTGTCAGAGGCTACCTGGCTTCTCCATGGTTTTCAACCTTTTTTTCTGCATGGATCAGATGCAGAAAAAAAAATCATAATTTAAAGCTGTTGCACTAATAGAAAAAGGAATATTGATACATCAGAGAGGTTAGAGGCCTAGACCTGAGTAGACAGAAAACTGTTGGTAGGTGGTACCATGTCAGACAGTTAGTTAGTTGCATATGAAACTTTTCTAATGTTGGCTAGATTGCAATCTCTTATTTCAGAGCCTTGTGAAACATATTTTGGAAAAGTTTTTTTTTTCTTTTCTTGTTGGTCTGGAAAATATTTGTGTTCAGCTGAGAGTTAATTTAAATCTGAGAAAATTAGGCAACTGTTGAACTGGATAGAAGGCTGTATTCCCACAGAGAATTCAGAAGAAGCTGCATTAAAGGAATGATATATTTATTTAATTATGCAATCCATCCCATGGGCAGAAGTCTTTTGCTAAATTATACAACACTGAATGAGGACAGGCAAAAAATAGAAACTGAAATACTTGATAAGTAAGCTTTTGAGTGAATGGATTGACTGTGTATTGTGCAGCACCAATAAAATTGTTGGTAGAAGTTTTTCTAAAGCATAATTACCTCATCCACTTCTGTGGGTATTTTCTCATCAAGATTTCCTCTTGAAAAGATCAAAAACAGATGGTCTGAAATGGACTTCACATAACAAACGTACTGCAGCTATTTACTGCCATTTATTACCATACTATTTGCTCAATGATTAATCCTTTATTTTCACAGATGTGCAGTGAACAGCTATAATGTCTTTGCAAATATAATTTATATGGTATTTAGAGCTTACTAGGGAGAGAAAGTGAAATCTGTCAATGGTGTAATCACAGGAAGATTTGCCTGTGGAGGTCACAAAATCGTATTAAGAAATCTGTCTCCATTATAAACGCAGCCTCTGTTGACAGGAACTCTCAGCTATTAATAATGTTCTTAATTCTTGTTGCCTGAAGGCCTCATGTATTTGGTCATCTTTCATGAACATGCATCTCACAATATTATGTGGTGCTTTTCCCCCTTATCCGAGATGTGTGGTAAAAACTATATCACAAAATAATATCAAGCACCTTGTTTTTCTCAGTGACGTATGAAAATCAAATCTTAACAGTGTTTACATGGTTTGTGGGTAATAATTTTCTCAGTATCATTTCAAGGGATAGATGAAAGCCCAGGATTGCAGGAGTAAAAACTTGCTGTACTGCAGTGTTCTGTGTTATTTTTCAAAATTAAAAAAAAAGCAAAAACAGGTTGTTGCTGCAATGTTATCTTTGTTCCTTTCCCATGCCATTCACTATCTGTAGACTGTCCTGATATTAATTTGCATAGCTATTGCTCTGTCCTTTTCAAATATGTATTAACAATTTCCTCATAATATGTATGAACTGCTTAACGTTAATAGCTAGAGAATAGCATTCTGATGAATGTGCTTTATGATTAGTGTACCTGCTGCCTTCTTACTTAAACCGATTAATCCTCTAATATGTGTACATAGATAAGAATGTACGCAAACTTATGCTGAAGCGGAAAAACTCCACAACTCATGAAAGTTGTAAAATAGGTATGTAGTTTATTCAGCGCTGAGGCACATGGGGGATAGCTCCACCAAAGACATGCGCGCCTTTTCGCAAAACCTATCCCTCTATTTATTCCCCAAAATGTTGCATATGCATTAAGTTTCATAATCCGTCATTCATATTAATTACCTAGCCCCGCCTAGCCCCGTTTCATATTATAATTAGCTAAAGAGTCCTCCTGCACCTGTGTAGTGCTCCCTGGTGGTCGTCCGGTGGTCGATGGGATGAAGTAAAACGAGTCTTCATCGGAGTTGAAATTCTCACCTCCTGGTCTCAGTCCAAAGAACCACGCTGGTTCCCAGCTTGTTTAGAGGCCCAAGCAGTTCTCCCTATCTCCGCGGCTTTGCAGGTCTTGTATTCTCTCATCTCGTTCAGGTTTGCAGTTCCTCCCCTATCATCACAGCTTTGATCCTCTCATCCTGTCTTTGCAAGCACGGCAAACGTTAATCATATATTGTCTGAGCAGCTATTCTCAATTAGTTATTCTTTTGATCCCTTTTTAACTTTAAATCCCCCTGTCTCAATACTTTCCTTACTGACACTCCTATTTCTCTCCCCAATCCCTTACAAGTAGTTTATACCCTTTCACTTTAGGGAAGGGCCTGATTTGGGCCCATCTTTCCCCCCAAAGTGCATTTTTTTCCCCAAACTGTGAGCACTATATACTCACTACTGCCTTAAAGCTAGCAGTCTATTACGACTAGATTAATATTGCTTGAAAAGCATGTTTGGAGTACATATAATTTTGTCACGTGAGTGTGTACCCTTTAGGCCATCTCTAGCTGTTTTCTGTGTTTCAACCGTCTTCCATTTACCAGAGGCTCACAAAGATGCAGATCAACTTTGTAGTCTTACTAAGAAATAGCAAAAGTTGAAATGTAGTATCAAATAATTATGGTCTTTATAATCCAGGAAACTACAGTTATTGTAGAGGACAACAAAGGCAGAGGAGTTATGGTAAAAGCCATGAAGAGAGTGTGTAGTTTTCAATTTAAAATGTAAGTTTGATTAGACTTTTTTAAAGTAGGTATTTGTATCAGTAACTGCCATTTCTATTTTAGGTTTAATTGCCAGAACGTTTTAGGATCACAGCAATGAAAAAATCCTGCTGGAATAATGCAACCATCTTGAACGTGTGCTTTAATATTAGCATTAGGAGTTGCAATCACAATGTGGGCTATAGCTAGATATTACATATGTACATGTTAACAAAAAGTATGTTCCTGACCTGTATTCTGATGACTTTTTTCCTCCCTCCCCCACTTGTTTTTTTGGTTTTGTTTTGGTTTGGGGTTTTTTTGAGTGTAACCATTATGTGTCTTCAATGGTTTATTCATATTCTGTTTTTTTCAGTGGTCCATCTTATGGTAGAAGACTGATAAGCATTTTCATCTCAGAATTTAAGCATGCCCTTCATGTTTGTTCCTTTTTGTTTCCTGGAGTTAGATTATAGGCAGCATCAGCTAGGACCGGAATCAGATTACACCAGAACGGTATGCAATCTTGCAGTAGAATAAGTGTTTTACTAATAAAGTTACACTTGAGAAAGGAGATGAGCAAATCTATCTACTGCAGATGAATGGAGTACAGCTGGTATAAAAGACAGATTATGACATGGATTCAGAATGGCTTTTGGAAAATGAGACATCAGCAGAGGCCAAAACTCAGCCCTCTAGGAATGCAAATTTAATTGTAATTGGACAACAACAGAGTTGTTGACTAAAACTTTTGAATTAGGTGACATGCAAAACCTTCCAGCCAAATTGAAATATTTTGCAAAACTAGAAGAAAAGGAAGATCTTTCCCCGACACTGCCTTCTTTACCATTGTGAGCCAATTTACTCTTTAATTGATTATTTACTTCTGATTCACCAAGTAAAAAGATGAAGGACTGGCATGTACAGTTCCAGCATTTCATTTACAATAGATGCAAGAAATAATCAAGATAATTCATGTTCCAGGTAGGAAGCTTTTCTGTAAAGACGAGCCTATGTCAAGGCTCTGTTAGCGCCTCACTCTGTGGGTCGAGCTGTCTGTGGATGAATAGTGATAACATGGCTTCTCCGCTGGGACACCTCACCAATGGGGCCGTGCAACCACAGCAGCTGTTGGAAACTCACCGTCACGGGCTGTGGAAGGAGAAACAACCAGGGCTGGGGACATGGCCATTGCCTAAGGCCCCAGGAGTGTGCTTCATGTAGCAAAGGCATTTGATTTCTAGGGAAAGTTTATCTTGCCTGTGAATCACCCTCTGAGGTCCTCATTCCTTTTTGGGAATACTTACTTACATGAGCACTCGGTTAGGCTGGTCATTCCTTGGTTACAACCATGATGAACAAAGATAAGCCTCAGCCAGCGCAGGAATCTGGGCAGAGCAGTTTCTCCACAGCAAAGGGAAGGTCCTGCCCCTGAAGCAGTACAGGGCAGATGCAGAGCCGGGGCTGAGCTTTCTGCTACTGCTACCAGCCTGAGGCTGGGAGCTGGGGGGAGCGCTGCTCCTGGAAAGGGCGATCTTCACCTCCTCTCCTGGGTTTCCAGCACAGGCAGAGCACATCTAGCTATCTCGTCATCTTTGGGAATTTTCTGACCTAAGGAACTACCTATTTGGCCTCAGTGCTGAGCCTCTGCTGCCTGGGAGGTATAAGCTGCTGGAGTTACTGGTGTGTGCTGGAGGAAGAAGTGCCAGAACCACACAGGATTCCGAGGAGGAACAGGGAAGCACTTGTGGCGCAGCCGAGCAGAAAAGACAAGCCTTTCAGTAAAATCCTGGTCAAAAGGAAACTCTCAAGTCTCCAAGGGAAAATTTGTTTCCTAGAAGTATTCAAAACTGAATCATTCAGGTTCATCTTCAAATTTATACAATGAAAGCAGCCTTCCAGCCTTGCCCAATAAATAACCATTTACCGTAACAAAACACCACCGATAACAGCGAACTAAACGGATTAACTTTAAAAACTATTTCCTGCGGTGCACAAGTGGGACCCCAGAGAACGTGCCGGGGGTAGGGGGGGGCAAGACAGCAGGAGATGAGGCACGAGGTTGATTTTCGGAGCGCGCAGGAGCAGCAGCCCGGCCCAGCGCGGCC
>NW_010147843.1:0-2035 GCF_000699245.1 Pterocles gutturalis | reverse complement strand
CAGGGGCAGGGTGCAGGTGGGGCCCCAGGTGAGGCTGGGCAGGGCCCGTGAGACCTGAGGAGCCCCACACCCCCGTGTGCCTCTGGCCTGCCTTTCATAGCGCCAGTGTCCCTGACAAAATGCACTGCATGCGGAACAGGAAACGCTGCTGAGATTTGTCCTGTAACTGAAAGCAACTCTTTGGATAAAATGAATAAATAAACTTGGTAGAATTTTAACTGGAAGAAAAAATGCCTGTGAGCTTGAAGGCCATTTGGCAGGTTACTGAAGATTTGCTACTCTGTTAACCTGAATGTTCTGGAAAGGAACGGCAGAGGACAGGCAAGGAGAAGCCATATGTGCGTCCCTCCAGTCAGAAACATTTGAGGTATGGCTCCAAATACCCATTTCTCCTTGTGCAGCTCACAAGGAGTTGGGTCTCAAACTCCTGGTGTCCATAATTGTATCAGCCAGCAGCTGGAGAGCAAATTTCTTCCTGCTGGGCAATCAGTTTGCTTCTCGGGTAATAAATATTGGTAATTGTTTGCCCTGTATCTTTGCAAAACAGCAAAAGCTTTTGGAGGTATGTCCACAGTTAGTTAAAAAGTTCTGGCATCAGAAAACCTGTGGAGTTGAAATGGAGTGGGGGAACTCAGGGTAACATTTTTCCAATAGGAAAAGGTTAATTTAAAATACACAGAAACATAAATAATGAGTTGTGAGACACAAATACTGTTTCTGTAGAATCATAAACTGTTTAATCTCCTTGTGTTATAAGTATCTTATGTCCTTAAATGTTCACTTAGAAACCTTTTTATATTTTCCCTCTTATGCTTATCCTAAGATAAATGATCCCAGTCTCCTTAATCTTTTTTTTCTAGTGAGTTTTCTTCATCTTTTTTGCTTGTTTTGCTTTTGGGCTTGGGTGACCAGAAATATAGACCATATCCTAACTGGGATTATTTCTGAGCTTTATATAACTGTACTGAAACATTACCTGTATTGTTGTCATCATTGTATCTCTTACTTATCCTATTGGCTTGACTTTTATGTTCACAACCCCATATGACAAATCATAATCATAAGAAACTGTATGAATCCTGTAAACTCCATTATGTTTATACTTTCAATTTCACTGCATTTATCCAATTTTATTTTCTGATACCATGTTTTCCCATTCATTTGCCTTCTAGACTTCTTGAGTTCTTGATGTGTCTCTGATCCTCTAATATTTGTTGGTTTTCTACTTGTTCCTTTTTTTTTTTTCAGTTTATAAATAAATGACTCATCACAGTCTGAAACACAGAGACTATCAGAGCAGAAAGAAGCATTGCAGATATTGATACGGACTGAAGGCTTAACTGGCATGTAACTGGTGAAATAGTACCACGGTTGACTAAACGGAACATTGAGGTGACCTATCAAACTTTTGCCCTTAACAGAGAATTAGGTCTGCATTATGTCCATGTTGATATCTTATCCCTCACCTAGGATTTTTTTTTCCTTAGTAGCCTTTTGACACACCACCCAAACTTAAGTAGGGTTTCATAAAGTGCAGTGATAGCCTATTTAGCTAATTTATTTTCCTTGTGAAATGCAGGTGGTTTGCCTTCAATTATATTTTTAGGTTCAGGAAAGTGTTATTGAGGTTTTTTAAATTTGTCAGCTTCCTAGTCTTGGAGACCACTTTCTTCTTATTACCAAAAAATAACAGGTCTGGTATAGGAATTGCACCTCATCAATGAAAGTTGCTGAAAACATTTTCTGACATTTAGTTTGGCCATATCTTCTTGTTCACAATACCACAGTTCTTTCATAGGCATGCTAAGGGTACAGAGGGCACATCAATTCCTGGGTTGAGACCCCACACGGCAAAAGAAAAAAAGTTTAGCGTTCTTCAAACAGCACTGAGTAAAACATTTGCAATTAAAAAACCCAACCCAGTGAAGCATATAACCTGAACCCAGCACGATCTGCTCCTCGCAGCTGGAACTCGAGGTCCTGGACAGTAGCAGTGGCCGGGCAACGCCCCTGTGGGCCAGGGGCGGCCAGCGGG